>NC_050469.1:17790545-18050545 GCF_013373865.1 Monomorium pharaonis
TCCCCCCCCCTCCCGCATCCACCCCGTCGGTAGGGGTGCCCTGAGAAGTCGCAACCCATGTGGTAAGTTCGTGCGCATTTGGTCCGTGTGCATTTGTTCTGTGCGCATTTGGTCTATGTCCTTTGTTACTGTGCCCGTTTGTTACTGTGTCCGTTTATTACTGTGTCCGTTTGTTACTGTGTCCGTTTGTTACTGTGTCCGTTTATTATTGTGTCCGTTTGTTACTGTGTCCGTTTGATCTGTGTCCGTTTGTACTGTGTCCGTTTCACTCAGCCTGCTGTGTCAGTTTATTACTGTGCGCATCTGAGACGCTCCCCATTTTCTTCCCCTCATAATACATTTTGATAATTAAAAAGATGTCAGAGTTAGTGGAATTAAAACAGTTAAGATCCCGAATTAAAGGTCAAGTCACTCGAATACAAACGTTTTTCGATTTTAATCCAGAATGTTCAATAACAGACCCACAGGTTAGGTTTAAAAAATTAGAAGAACTTTGGAAGTCATTTGAGGATGTCCAGCAAAAATTGAATAGCTTAGCCGAATAGAATTTCGTGATGAAGCGCAGAGGGAAGTATTAAGAATGGAAAATGAAAGGAAACAAGCTCGATTTGAAGAGAGATATTATAGCATAGCAGCAAAGGCACAGAAAATAATCGACGAAAAAAAGTCGATAACGACACAGCAAATTAATCGCAATCAAGCAGCATCCAGCGAGCCTAGACAAGAAGGAACGCGAAAGAAGTTGAAGATCTCAGACTCCCAAAATTCAGCGGAGATTACACCAAGTGGTTATTTTTTAAAAATAACTTTGAAACTACAATACACAAAGATGAAGATTTGTCAGGACCAAAAAAATTTCAGTACCTCACAGAAGTGCTGACAGGAGAAGCGCTCAAAGTCATTGAAGGTTTCAGCATTGAGAACTACGAGAATGCATGGCAGCTTTTCAAAGATACGTTCGACAACGAAATGATGATCATAGAAACGCACTTGGATGAATTATTCAAATTTCCGTTTATTACCAAGGACAATAAAGGGGATTCAATGAGAAAGCTTATATGGCACATTCAGACACACAAGTCATCGTTAAAGTTTTTGCATCAGCCTGTGGATCACTGGGATACAGTAATATTGCACTTAGCTAAAAAAAAACTAGATTAGACAGAAAAGCAACATTGGCAAATTCGCACAAAAGGTCACACTCCGCAGGATATGCCAAAGCTAAGTGACTTCATTACATTTTTGACAGAACGCTCTCATCTATTGAGAATAATGAGTCAGGATAAAATAACCTTGGCAAAACCAAAGCAGTTGGCTTCTAAAGACACACAGGAAAAAAAACAGGAAAAAAAGGTCGTATTGGTAGCAACTGCACTCAAATGCAAAACGTGTAACAAAGCGCATCAAATATACAGATGTAATGAATTATTGCAGTTGACTCCAGAAGAGCGTAAAAAACGCATTTTCGAGAAAAGGCTTTGTATCAATTGCCTCAATACCGGACATCAAGCCAAAGAATGTAGGGCTTCTACGTGCAAGAAATGTTCAGGCAGACAGAACACTCTCTTACATCAAGATGAACAGAAAAATGAAACGGAAAATAAAGAATCGACAACACCAGTTGTCACTCATTGTGCAGATGCATCGAGCATATTAAGTAGTACACACAAGGCTACCAGTTCGCAGATAATTTTTTCCACAGCACAAGTCTACGTTCGAGACGTCAATGGACAGCGAGTAATCTGTCGAGCTTTACTAGATTCAGAACCCACTCCACAACAACAAATTTATTGTTGCCTCTTTTCCGCAATGCCGATTGGTTCTTTCATTGCGCTTACTTCGTGTTCCAAGAGTAGTTGTCATTGCGATTGAATTTTGACAGCTGTCAAATTTATATACATATTATCTCTATAATTACGTATCTAACAGAGCATGGATTTTATTTAAAAAAGAGAAAAAAAGAGAAGAGATTAGAGAGAGAAAGAGAAAGAGAGAGGGAGAAGAAGATAAAATAAGAAACTAAAATATCAGGTAAGATTATTTGTTGTGTAAGGAAAGGAATTTAAAGATTGTTTGTTATAGAAGATTAGGAAATAAAGTAAGGACATAATATTAATTTAACATTTCGCGTACTTTTCAGGAAAGAGATAGATAAAGAGATATATAGATAGATAGAAAGAGAAAGAAAAATACGGAATATAAAAAATATAATATAATTTATAAGTTAACTAAAAATTATATACTTTAAAATAATACATCAAATATATATATATATATATATATATACAGGGTGTTCCAGATTAACCGGAGGAGCCGGCATGTACGTATTCCTCATGAAAAACTGAGTCGAAAATGTCAGTAGCAAAATCTTGAGGGATCATTAGTTTTCAAATGGTAAGCCTTTGAAACCTTCCAACCACAGGCCGTGAAGCTCGCGCTGTCAGGCGCGACGCAACTAAGCGGCCGGCTAGTCGCTTTGACGAGTATCGCTAAACGGTACCGAACGAATATAAATCTGTGAAATCTCTATTAATATTTATTGCTGTATTCTTAAATCGAGTCCAATTTAATTGACAAAAAATATATTCAATTGTAAATTCGATAAAACGCCATTTATATCAATAAAAATTATGTGTTTCTGAAATACGTTTTATGTATAAATAAATTAATAAATAAAATCAATATTAATTAAATTATTTAATCAAATAATATTAAAAACATCAGTCGACAACATTTCCAAAACTTTTTTTCAAAAAGTTCTGTCACAAACAGTATTAAAAAACATTTACATTTGAAATTCGCATTTGATGTAAATAAATATTTCATATTTAGGAAATGAAATGAACGAAATTCCGAATTATGATATAAGAGGAAAAGGAAGTAATACTGTGAAGGCATCGACGTAAGTAAATAATAAGTATTATTATTACAAATTACATTTTGAATAATATTTTAGAAACTTTTAGAGTAGGTGTTCGAAATGGCCACCACCCATTTCAATACAAAGCTGAGCACGTCTAATCAAATTTTCTCTCGATCGTTGTATCATTTCAGGCGTAATGGTTGCAAGCGCCTCATCAATTAAAAGTTTAAAAAGTTTAAAAGTTTAATATTTTTCTAAAATATTATTCAAAATGTAATTTGTAATAATAATACTTATTATTTACTTACGTCGATGCCTTCACAGTATTACTTCCTTTTCCTCTTATATCATAGTTCGGAATTTCGTTCATTTCATTTCCTAAATATGAAATATTTATTTACATCAAATGCGAATTTCAAATGTAAATGTTTTTTAATACTGTTTGTGACAGAACTTTTTGAAAAAAAGTTTTGGAAATGTTGTCGACTGATGTTTTTAATATTATTTGATTAAATAATTTAATTAATATTGATTTTATTTATTAATTTATTTATACATAAAACGTATTTCAGAAACACATAATTTTTATTGATATAAATGGCGTTTTATCGAATTTACAATTGAATATATTTTTTGTCAATTAAATTGGACTCGATTTAAGAATACAGCAACAAATATTAATAGAGATTTCACAGATTTATATTCGTTCGGTACCGTTTAGCGATACTCGTCAAAACGATTAGCCGGCCGCTTAGTTGCGTCGCGCCTGACAGCGCGAGCTTCACGGCCTGTGGTTGGAAGGTTTCAAAGGCTTACCATTTGAAAACTAATGATCCCTCAAGATTTTGCTACTGACATTTTCGACTCAGTTTTTCATGAGAAATACGTACATGCCGGCTCCTCCGGTTAATCTGGAACACCCTGTATACATAACTCATGGCTAAGAAAGTCGGCCAAGAAACCACAGTTATTAAATAACATTAAAAAATAAAAAAAGGCTAATGGGAGTATTTTGTAAATCGGAGCGGTTTACAAAACGCAAATTAAATTCTAAAATATACTTTTATTTTAATAAATAAAGGAGAATGAACTTTCGACTCATTCAGAGTCATTTTCAACATGTTTTACAAAGGAATTTCGTGAATCCTCAAATTCTGATTTTAATGAAATTTAAATGTATGGCATAAATGTCGAGCAAATAAATACATGAATTTAGAAATTTTCCGTTTGAACTCAAAAACGATTTGAAGGCGTGAAACCTTTCTCAAAGATAAAGACATTTTTGTCTTTTCTCGATATATCTCATAAACCAAACAAAATATAAAGAAATGTTTTATATAAAAGTTTCACATCACTGAATATGTCTATTTAACTATGCTATTTATTAAAAAAAAATTTTTTTCAAAAAACAATTTGTTAGGTTCTTTTGTTAGAGTTAGTCAGAGTCTCATCTGATCTTAAAGGCGGTAAATTACTCGTAGATTCAAAGTTCTGAAGTAAACCATCCGGTAAAAAGTATAAAAAAAGTTCTATGATATATGAGAAAAGGAACGTATATTGTAATAAACTGATAAAAATATGTTTTATTTCATAGAGTAATATTTAGTATAATCAAAGAAATTGTTGTGTCATCGAAACATATTGCTTCAAACAATTGTGTTATTTCTGTTAAACAATATGGTTTAATTTAACCAAATGTACAAAATTTGTGTCCAACCAAATAATGTTTGAGTTAAAGAAATTTTGTTTCAGTGAAACAAATGTAATCCAAACAAATCAAAATAATAAATGTAAAGAAATCTCTCTCAATGTAGGAATCGCTATCTAACATTTCTAAATTATTTTAACCGAATTCGTGATTGTGACTGATCTTATGTTTGGTTATTACCAAATTGATATTTTTTCTATTATTGTTTTGATATTACTACCCACATAGCACAGAATATTACAGTAATATCGCAACAAAATTGCAATATATCAACAATATTACATATTACAGTAAAATATTACAAAAGTATTATTGACATATTACATGTTTATAAATAACATTGATGAGGTATTTATTCTCAGAAAGTTTTAAATGGAGCAGGCTTTTTATTCCCGAGATATAGTGAGCCAAAGTTGCTAATTTTGCCAACTTGCATATTATTATTTTGGTAATAGGTTTGATAAACGTATTCGTTCGTTGATATATATTTCTATACACAATTATATATAAATATGAAAAAGTATACATGGTTATATTGTACACACACACACACACACACACACACACACGCGCGCGCGCTCGTAAAGAGGTAGAAAAGATCGAGATGAACAAAAAAGTCTTCTACTATTTTGCAATATTTGCAAAAATTATTGAGTCATTAAATGTTAAACTCATATTAATAAAAGCGCGCAGAGAGGGAGGCTTGGTCCGCCTAAGTACGTAAGTTGTAGTACAGCTTAATTAGGTCTAAGCTACACGGGACCAAGAACAAATGCAGCTTCTATTTTGTGTTTCGACATATTCCCCTACTCATTTGTACATTTATCCCAACGTTTAGCTGGTGTCTGAAAGGTTTTGACATGAAGGTTTGTCATTGCGTCTGAGCCGTTCTGAGACAGCCTGCTTCACTTCGTCATCGGTGCTGAAAAGGTAGAACTACTTTTCGAATGATTTCCACCTGTTTGGATCCCTAAAGGAGTTCGTCGGAGATCACTATTTCAGCACTGATGATGAAATGAAGCGGGCTGTCCTAAAATAGTTCAAACGTGATGGCGGATCTTTCTATGTCGGGGCTTTCCAGGCATTGGTTGGGCGCTGGGATGGATGTGTGGGTATAGCAGGGGAGTGTGTCGAAAGATAAATGCAAGTTTCCGCTCCTTGATATTTGTTCTTTTATTTTATAAACTCAAAAGTCCTGGTTTGATTTGAACAACCCACGTATTTATCAGGACAGAATCACATAACAGCGAACGAATACGTTTATTTAACCTATTGTTAGTAACGTTTCATTCCAATATCTTAAAACAGCGAATACGCAAATTGGTAAAATTAGCAAATTTGACTCTCCATATCTTGATAATAAAAAGCCGGCTTTATTTGAAACTTCCTGGGGATTAATGCCTCATCATAAACAATCATTTAGTATCAAGTAGAACTCTAAAATTAAGGGTGAAAAAATGGGCTATTGTGGGCTATTTTTGTGGTCGCTATCCAAGAAAAGACGCATTGGTGGAAGAAGAACAAAATGACTTATAATTATAAAAATTATTTTTAGTGTCGTACGTATTTAAAAATAATATGAAATAAAACAGAGATAACAAATTCTGCCACTTTTAATTATTTTATTCAGATAAAATAAAATATATGGAAAAATATTCAAAGAAATGCTAGGATCAATTATACATGTCTACTACACTGTCTAAAATCATAAATTTACAGTGATAAAAAATTATGATAAAATATAATAAAAGCATCAAATTGCATATAAATTATAATTAAAAGCAAATAATGCGATTACTATATATGTTAACAGTTGCAACGACCAAAAAATGAAAATAATCTAATTCTAAAAAAGTTTATTTTTGCTATGCATTTATTATTTTCTTTAGTTTTTCTATTTTATTTTAAAAAATTACGATAAAAATATAAATTTATTTGGGCCCAGTACACTTGACCGACACCATTTGACCGACAATACCCTTGACCGACAGTATCACTTAATCGACAATTACATGACTGACAAGTACACTTAACCGACACCACTTGGCCGACATACTTGCCCTTCTACCACTTACAAAGAAAAAAAAATTTTATTAATTACTATCAAGAGGAGCAAAGTCTCTTTTTTGCCCACGTGTTTTTTGTGTTTCTGCAGCTGAAAACGCGTGGGCGGGGGAAAGGCGAAGCCCCTCCCCCTGCACTCCTCCCCTTATTTTTTAACCTCACTTAACCTAACCTAACCTAACCTAACCTAACCCAAATAATTTAAAGTCATTATTTGGCCACAATTTCAAATTTAAAGTCGCAAACTCATGTGGTACAGTACAAGCGTGGACGTCGTTTCGCTCTGTAAGCGGGAGGGGAGAGTGTGGATAGACCACGCTACGCGTAGAAAGTCACAAACTCATATGGTACAGTATGAAGCGAAGACACTTTTTGTTGTGGCCACACACACACACACACGCGCGCGGGCGCGCGCGCGCGTCTTCTCCCGCACTCACCCTGTCGGTAGGGGTGGTAGAAGGCAAGTGTAATGTTGGCCAAGTGGTGTCGGTTAAGTGAACTGTCGGTCAAATAATCGTGTAGGTTAAGTGAACTTGTCGGTCATGCAATTGTCGATTAAGTGATACTGTCGGTCAAATGTACTGTCGACCAAGTGGTGTCGGTCAAGTAATTGTCGGTCAAATGAATGCGACCCATTTATTTAATAGCTAATATATATTAAATTATAACAAAATACCAAATTCTTTTATGTATAAAATGTTTTCATTATATTTAAAATATTTATTTTTTATCATAAATTACGTTTCAACTGTTTAAGTAATTTAAAATGTCTTTATTATCTCATAAATGAAAATTGTGCACATAATATTAGAAAGCATGAATAATGATTTAATTATACCGTCCGAATTGCTCGATACACGTAGACCCATGTTTTCCTTTTTGTACTACATTTAGGTACACAGTAAATAATCACTTCCAAAGAATTACATAGGTACTGCGCATAATTGTCCACTTGTAGCTAATGATGATTAAGCCAGATCATAGCATGCTTATTCAAATAAGAATTCCATCAAAAGCTTTCTATAGAATGTTCGAAATGTAGGAAAGATTGAATGTCTGTTATAGCGTGAATGAATTAGCTTGAAATTAATCCGTACATTCAGAACAATAAAAAGGCCGAAAAATAATCAAATCAAATTTATTGCATGTTTATTATCTACATTACTTTTCTGTATTCTATTAATCAAAACATTCCATTCGATATGGCTTTTCCTGATAATTTATATAATTATGCTATATTGTATATGTTATATTGTATAACGTATAGTTTTAATCTTTATCTTAACTTTAAATATTTTTTACATTATAATTATTTGTCCGAAACACAAATATCTGTAATAATTTGTATTTATTTAGTTCAATAACAAAATAATTTTTTAATTACTACATAAGTATATAAGTAGTGTCTATGGTTGTGTATACGTAAAACTTTATTCATCTCTTATTAATCTTTTGCTAATTACACTATTACTTATTATAATTATTTATGCAAAAACATTAAATTTATTACGTTACAATATGTTAAACAACCGTTGTAATAAAATCATTAATAAATAAGATCAAAAGGTCATAAAAATATTTTATTCTCTCTAAAAAATCTTATATTACTGTTTTTTATAATTAGCAAAATTAAATAAGAACGGAATATAAAAATTACAAACTATATTAAAATAAATTAAATAAATTATCAATTAAATATTTAATACCGTAAAGGTAGAATTCTGTTAAATTATATTATGAAACAAATATATGCTGCACAAACATTCAAAATAATCTTCGTAGTAAAATCCTTGCATAAATAAAACTGCTTGCTCGGTAGGTGGTTCAGGCAAGCGCGAAAGTGACACGACAGCTTTCCATTATCAATTAAAGGGTGATCGAAGTGAAATAGTCCGATCGAAATGATATCGAAAGGAGAGCTGGACGAAATGAAAATGGAGGCCGCAGAACAAGCACGTACAATAAGAAGAAGAAGGACAAAAGTTAAAAAATTGATTTTATCCTGAAAGTCTGTGGCGAACACGCGGTAGCGAATTGGCGTGCGTCAGAATCATTTACCTCTTCCAGTCGATAAAAATTCGGTAAAAAAAGGTAAGTAAAATATAAATTTAAAGATTATAAGTTATAATCTTTAAATTTATATTTTGCGTGGTTAATGGATTTTAATTCATACAAAAAATTTCTGCGTTACGAATTAAAAAAATTTAGAAAAATATTGTATTAAAACATAAATAAAAGTAAAAAACCGGCATCATTGTTATTATGATATTTGTTCATAAAAAAGGATGAAAATGACATTAAGTGTGTATGTGTGTGTGTGTGTGTGTGTGTGTGTGTGTATGTGTGTGTGTGTGTGTGTGTGTGTGTGCGTGCGTGCGTGCGTGTATGTGTATGTGTGTGTGCCTGCGTCATGTGCGCGCGCGCGTACTTTTCTATGGAAAACGCCATTATGTTATATAAAGTGATAATTTTTATTTTATATTCTTTTTTTTACAAAATAAATGTTAATGTGTAAAATCACAAAAAACCTACTTTCTTAAGGAGACGCTGGACTACCTCTTAAACTTGATCGGGGTCGATAATGCAGAGTTATTCGTGCACATAATTAATGAGATTTCGTATGTATTCCTTTTATAGGTTTGAAAATTTTTTTTTAGAGTTAAAGTACACATATTAATATTAATTTGCGAATTGTACTTTATATCGAAAAAGAAAAAAAATTTTTACCCAGCTAACAAAATGATGCAAACTTTGCGCGAAGTTAGTCGCAAACTCGCGCAAGCCTTTGCAGTGAAATTACAACAAGGTATGTCTGCATTAAGCTTAGCTTTTGCTGGCAAGGCTTGTTGTAAATAATATGCATTGACGCATATTTTATATAAATAACAGAGTAAAACTTGCTGGTAAAGCACAATAGCAAATTTGTAGCAAGAACAAGGCAAACCTTGCCGTACACAATATGATAGCAAATTTGTGGCAAAAACAAAGCAAATCTTGCCATACACTATATAAATTTGTGACAGAAACAAGGCAAATTTTGTTGAAATTAATATCGACAAAAATAAAATATTCTATTGATTAAGTTCAATATTATAATATATGTAAATGGTAAAAAAGGTGGCACTTACTTGGATACGGTTCAAATGGACACGGTGCATTTGGACACGGTGCATTTGGACACAAAAGAAATTTTATTAAAAATGTACACCAGTTATATGCACCCGTAAAATTTGATCACCGGATATTTGCACACGAAAAAAATGCCCACCGTTCACTTGGACACGTAAAAGTTGCACACCATACATTTGCACACCGCTCACTTGCACACCATTCACTTGCACACCGTTCACTTGCCCACCACTCATTTGCACACCAAGAAATGCGCACCAATCATTTGCACATGGAAAGATGCACACCGATAATTTGCACACGGAAAGATGCGCACCGATTATTTGCACACGAAAAGATGCGCACTGATGATTTGCACACGGAAAGATGTGCACTGATTATTGGCAAACGGAAAGATGCACACTGATCATTTGCACACGAAAAGATGCACACCGATCATTTGGACACGGTGCTTTTGGACACCGTTTATTTGCACACCGCTCAGTTGCACACCGTTTAATTGCACACCGTTCAATTGCACACCATTTGAGTCGCAAAACCATGTGGTGCAGTGAATACTTTACATACACACACACACACACACACACACACACACACACACACACACACACACACACGGGGGGGTGTAAAGGGGATCTTCGGCCCCCTCCCACACCCCAAGTCGTTAATCCATGTACACATTGCAAACGCAGCCATAATGTATGAGTATTTAACATGAGTTTGATTGAACGGTGTGCAATTGAACGTGTGCAACTGAACGGTGTGCAACTGAACGGCGTGCAACTGAACAATATGCAAATAAACGGCGTGCAACTAAACGGTGTGCAAATGAACGGTGTGCAAATGATTGGTGCACATCTTTCAATGTGCAAATGATCAATACGCATCTTTCCGTGTGCAAATGATCGGTGTGCATCTTTCCATGTGTAAATAATCGGTGCGTATTTCTTAGTGTGCAAATGAGTGGTGGGCAAGTAAACGATGTGCAAGTGAATGATGCGCAAGTGAGCGGTGTGCAAATAGTGTGCAACTTTTACATGTCCAAGTGAACGGTGGGTATTTTTTCGTGTGCAAATATCTGGTGGCCAAATTTTACGTGTGCATGTAACTGGTGTACATTTTTAATAAAATTTCTTTTGTGTCCAAATGCACAGTGTGCAAATGAACCGTGTGCAAATGCACCGTGGTCATTTGAACCGTGTGCAAGTACACCGCCCGCACCCGATTGCACGCGATACGATTTCGCATCGCAGAATAATGCAAAAACAATCTAGATAGCACAGAAAGTTTAATATAAATTTTCATATTTTACGAATTTATTTTTAAAAAATATTTTTTAAAAGTCATATAATTATTTTTCATAAACCATTTAAAAATAATACAAAAATTATTGTTAACAATATATAAAATATGTTTTTAAAATGTACTAAAAGATATTTATGGTATATAAACCCGAAATATTTTATATATTTTTAAATTATAATAGCATAAATATTTATTTTTAATATTTTCATAAATATTTATCATAATTTTTTTATACTTGGCGAACTCAAACATAAAAATACGTACAAAATATTTATTATAACTATTTTTCTTTCTTATACATATTGTTACGTCCAGCCTTATGGGAGTTTAACTCTATTTATTTGGTAGGAAGTATATTTCAGGGGGAACAGGGAAGACGCAACAAACATGTAGAAATTCCCGTAGGCACACAAGTTAAGAGAGGGTAGTTACCTCGGGTCAAACGCACTTTTTGTGACTCGAAAATATGGGTCAACATGTCGATAAGCCCGCTATAATCTGTTTCAAGTTGTACGTCCGTCGGTCCAAGTTTCGAGTCAATGAATTGAATTGCTTTAACTCTGGATCGGACCAGATGCAGTCTTTATTCGGGATGATGGGAGGTCGTTATTAATTAAAATAAATAATGAAATTTATGTAACAAAAGAAATAACAAAGTATTTATTCTAAATTTCCCAAAAAGTTATAAGAATATAAATAGACACTGAAGTCGTGATTTGGAAATTTTATAATAACGGTATAATCGAATTTAAAACGCATAGTGAGTATGTATATAGTTGTACAAATATTATATAAGTATGTAATAGGCGGAGAAAGGGAAACAAAAAGATTTTTTTTTCTATAGTTATAACGATAAACGTGGAGCAAAGAAATAGACGAAGTGTTTACTAAATGACTTACATGAGGAAAACAGATGCTTGAAATTGTAAGAGGATAAGGAATAGCGCGGGAGAGAGTGGGAGTGGAACATCTTCGAGTTTTGGGGAACTGATCGAGAAATAAATAAGAGAAGCAGAAGGAGCGAGGATGTCTCGAGAATTACACGAGGGTTCCTCAAGTTGGTGAGATGACGTCGGGATATCTCGAGGATCGCACAAAGGTTCTTCAAGTTTGTGAGATGGTGTCGGGATATCTCGAGGATCGCACGAAGGTTCCTCAAGGTTGTGAGATGCCGGTATTCTTAAAGAATCCAAGTACTCGGAATAGACAGCGACGAATAGTGCGCGAGCTCGCCGATTAAACTCTTAGAGTCTTAGAGGGAATTATTTATAAATAATAGGAGCGTGTCTTAAAGAATTAAAACGGAAGGGAGTAGATGAAAGAATCCGACCTATCGCGTAAGTTATCTTCCCTTTGAGTTTAAAAGATAAATTAATTCTTTATCGTGCTAGACGTGCTGCGGTATGATTTGCAGATGGAAGAAACGGTTATTTATTTTTTGCTAATGTTTAAATACTTTATTGCTCCTTTTTTTGTGAGGAAACTTTGCTTTGATCCCGAGTTTGTTTTTTGTATTTCTACCTTCAAAATTTATTGTTTGTTGACTCGATATTCAAAAGGAATTAAAATTATCAACTCGGTCGTTTTGTCCATCCATGTTTGTCGTCACGTTTCTAATGGACTAATCCTAGACGCATAAAAAATTATCGGAGACCGTTGAAACGGAATTCCTTTTGTAATCTTATTTGTTTCTCCAAAGAAGAGAAATTGTGGAGTCTGCCGGACGTAACACCCGCCGCCTTAAACAAATGTTGAGGGCGTATAAACACAACATTTGCAGAGATTAATAGACTGAGCAACGATTTCTCTTTTTCATGGATTATTATATCTATTTCATATCGTATTAATATCCTATCTTTCCTTATTCGCTTAGGTATTTATCTATATCAATGCTTGCCTTTTAAGAAAGAGGAAGGAAAAAGCAATCTCTAAAATCCCTTCTTGTTCTTTCGTCTTTCTTTACACGTATATGTTTTATTTTTATTTCTAAATTAGATTATTCGTATGTACGCACATTTTTAGGCAGTAGATAATGATTATAATTTGCTTAATGAGTTGTTTTACACATGTATACGCGCTTTACTTTATAATTTTTCTTAAGTTAATAAAAATGTTGTATTAAATATATTTCAAAGCTTTTCCCCTTTTTTATCTAAAATTGTTATTACCGTTATATTTTTTTTTCTTTTTTTCTAAGAAATACTTTAGAATCACGTGAGTGTCAACTGGGTCTTTCTGTTCTCCTTTTTTCCTCGTTTTTTTTTCATTAAAAACGGGTTTTGTTCAAAGACAATTGAGTGTTTCTCGATCCTGTGCATCGTATTCCACAGGCACATCAACATTTGTTGATATAGTTGTGTCTCCAGTTTTACCACTGTTTATATCTTTTATATTGCATCAAATAAAATTCTCTTATATTATCTCAGGAGGGCGACAAGTAATCAATTCATCCCGCCGATATCTTCGCACAGGGACAAAGTAATTATGATTTTGCAGAAGATGAGTTCTCCAAACGGAGCAACACATCTGAGCGGCATCAAGTGCCGGAATTGGGTCAAATAAACAATTAGCGAGGTTTCATTGTTTGCTTTAAATTTCTAGTAGTAAAACGACGTTTTGCTGGAGTTTGTTTTTAGACACTCAGATAATTTATTTAAATTATTATTCAAATAATTTATTCCAATTTATTCTTTTGTTTAAGCATTTATTGTTTATTTTTACTAGAACACGACATTGCGCGCGCTTCGCGCGCGTCATTTATCTTTTTACTTTTTAATTTTTATTTTATAAATATAAATTATGTCATAAGGCATTTTTACTTTTAAGGATTTCAAAAATTTTTTAAAGTACATTTTAACATTTAATTATACATACTTCCTTATTCTTTTTAAACTTAACCGTATTATCAGCCAAATGTATGTACACTTGAAAACTTTCTTATTATTTAACTTTTTAGCTTTGTTCGTTTTGTCTGTTCTGGGTCTACGCGGAGCAAACCCAAGCAGACCAACGCACTCTAATAGGTTGATTCCGATAACGCCAACCTATTAGAGTGCGTTGGTCTGCTTGGGTTTGCTCCAAGTAGACCCAGAACAGACAAAACAAACAATAGTTTTATTCGGCTGTATATATTTCGAGTTATACAAAATTAAACGATGACATAGGATGTTGTCAATATGGCCATCTAAGTGAGCTAGTAATAGTCACTTTTGAGATCTCCATTTCGACAAAATTCCTCGATTAAAGGCTTAATTTAAGGCTGTTAATTTTTTTAAAATTTTTATATAAATAAGGTTCTTTAGATTTAAGATTATTTTCATTTAACTTCTATTAAATGTGAATAAAAATCATCTGTTTCGATATAACATCTTATTTTACATAAATATATGTTTCTAACAAAATACTGTGACATTTTTAAACAAAACCAATTTTTTTACATTTATTTTTGTGGTGGTCATATTACTCTCCCTATTTCTCTTCAGCTTATTATGCAGTATCGTTACATTTTTATGAATAATATATAATATGATAAATATTTTATAACTTTGAATTGAAAATCTAATGAGCAACACTTTGATGAATATAATCATAATATTTCAACTCAAAACATTGATTATTAACGAAGTTATTAAATAAAATATAAATGGGTGACCATATTACCACCTTCTCCTCCATATTACTTAATTATTTGCTATATTATTAAACTTTAATAAAAAACAAATTATGATAAAAACAAATTGATAAAATAAAATTATAATTTTATATTAAAAAAGAATTATATAATATATTTAATATATTATATATTTAATATATTATATTATTTTAACCCTTTAAGGACCAAATGCAGAGACATTTTTTTGCGCGCAATTTTCACCGCTATAATTTCTTATATTAAAGCAGAAACAAATTGTATGGAACAATCATACAATTTTTTTTCGCTTTAACGTAAGAAATTATGGCGATGAAAATTATATAGAAAAAGTGTCAGCATTTAGTCTTTAAAGGGTTAAATTAAATTTTTAATTAAATTATTAATTATAGGGGAAGTGCGCCGGTTGTGGGCACGCTCTAGTTGTGGGCACTCCTACGTAAATTTGGACAGCAAGCATACGCTACTGATCTGAGTACTGAAAAACGTGTATGTTGACGGTACACAGTTTTCGTGTTGATACCGAAACGAATACACGCATTTGCGTAGTAGCTGTGAGCATAGTAAAAATTATTTGCAATAAATAAATAGAAAAGTGATTGTCTACTCTTTTCGAAGTGCGATAAATCGGTGTGAATTCATTCAAAAAGGTAAGTGTTTCATTGTGTTTGCAGTGTTGTTATTGTATTTTGTGATTTCGTATTCAACCAAAATTTTTGCACCACATAATTTGTTAGTCTTTTGGAAAAATAGCTGCCATTCCCGGTTATGAGCACCTTCATGTAACCGGTTGTGGGCACCCTTGTTTTTTTTCATTTAATGCGTGTGTTTGATTGAGAAATTGCGTAATATTGTTCTTTATGTTGACGTCACGTATTTTATCACTGTTTTTATGCATTTTACGCATTTTTAGCCACGTCAACCTCGGAAAAATCATTTGATAAAAAAAATGGATTTTAATGCGCTGTTGCAAGCCATTAAGTGTTGCTTAGCGGACAATAAACCATCAACTAAGCGCACCAAGGCAACACTATCTAGACCATCGGCTAAGCGCATCAAGACAAAGGAGTCTCCACCATCTGACGATGATGTGGACTTCTGTCTCATCTGTCTGGACCTACTGCCACGGAAATTGACCGCCGCAAATTCCATTAAATGTAATGAATGCAGTCGTCCGGTGCATTTAAAGTGCGTTGATGTGCGTGCCAGCTACTTCACATGCAAGCATTGTGCTTCTGATTTCGAAGATGAAGAAGGCGATGAGTAATGTGAAAACGTGTCATCTCTTTTTGCCAGTGAAGGCTTCTAAAATAAATAAATTTTTATTTTTCCTTTATTTGTGGGTTTTGCTTCATATTTTTCTATTTTTAGCGGATTTTTCAAGGGTGCCCACAACCGGGTACAAATTTTTTTTTGTCCAAAAATTGTCACTTCACTAAATTTTTAATAAAATTTTTCTAGTTGAAGAAATCAATTTAATTCCTTCACTGACAGTTAGCTAAGGCCTCTAGCTTTCTACTGGTACACATATCCAGCTAGCCAGGCCTATTAAAATCACATATCGTGAAAGCTTTACAGCAAGGATTGTTTCAATTTTGACAACAATTTTATGACAAGTAATTGTCTGTTGCTTTGTTTTCTAAAAGTTTTGAGCAAATTTACGGCAAAAGTTTTCATCACACGATGCTGCAAATAACAGAGAAAGACTTGTACATAAATATTACGTATAGAAATTACAAGATTTGTTCCGACACGATAAAATGCAAAATTTAAGCAAATAACAGAGCAAACCTTGCTACACGACATGACAATAAATTTATGGCAGAAACAGGAAATCTTGTTAAGCACAGAATAACAGCAAATTAGTAGCAAGAACAAAATAAAACTTGCCGAGCATGCTTTCGCAACAAAATTGCGACAAGGTGTGTCCATAAACAGCTTAGTTTTTGCTGGCAAGGCTTGTCGCAAATAGTATGACGCACATTTTATGCAAATAACAGGGTTGCATTATCGGGTTTTAAACTTTATTTCTGACTTTACTATCTATCTCGAGATGGCGCATTTCTCGCGAAAAAGATTTACCTACTGGATTAATAAAAGGGGCTCGTTGAGAACAGAGAACCAAGTACGATTGCACCATTTACATTTGATATTGGACTAATCAGTCTAATATTTCAGTCTAATAATCATTTTTGTTGATCTAAATTTCGACAATATTTGTCCTGTTCTTGCCACAAATTTACTATCATATTGTGCATAGCAAGGTTTGCCTTGTTTTTGCCACAAATTTGCTATCATGCTATGTACAGCAAGGTTTACTCTATTCTTGCCACAAATTTGCTATCATATTATGTACAGCAAGGTTTGCCTTGTTCTTGCTGCAAATTTGTTGTTATGCTTTACTAGTAAATTTTACCCTGTTATTTGCATAAAATATGCGTCATACTATTTACAACAAGTCTTGCCAGCAAAAGCTAAGCTTAATGCGGACACACCTTGTCGTAATTTTGTTGCAAAGGTTTGCTCGAGTTTGCGGCAAACTTCGCGCAAAGTTTGCGTCATTTTGCTAGCTGGGTATGTCTGCATAATATGCATTTGATCAAAAGTTATGAGCTAAAAACAAAACTGTGCCCACAACCGGCGCACTTCCCTTACTATAATGTTATTTCCTATTTTATTATTATCTAATATTTCTCCTAATTTTTTTTATCTCTTATACTCTCTTTTTCTCTCTCTTACCGTTCCTTCTTTATGCAAAAATCGTAGTTTTCCCTTTTTATTTCTTCTCTATTTCTCTCTCTCTCTCTCTCTCTCTCTCTCTCTCTCTCTCTCTCTATTTATCTTTTTTTCCCTTTTTCTCTTTTTCTAAAAAATTTTAAAATGTGAAAGATATTTAAAAGATATATATATATATCTCATTTCTTCATATATATCAGATATACAGCATTACCCAATGCGCACTACGAGAAGGTTGCTGGTGAGATTTTACGCATTGTGTGTGTGTGTGTGTGTGTGTGTCTGTGTGTGCAATGTGTTGGACGGAAGAAAGTATTGCACGGAAATAGCAACTGGAAGTAGCACTATAGCGCCTATGGCACGAAATTCCTCAGGAGGCATTTATTAAATTCTGCATCAATATGCACAATAATCTTCAAAAAATCATTCAGAGAAGGTAATACACATTATTAAGTATAAACATGTACTTTTTTCGGGCAATATTTTCTCATTCGTTCAACACGCCACACACACACACACACACACACACACACACACACACACACACACACACACACACACACACACACACACACACACACACACACACACACACACACACACACACACACACACACACACGGAAAGGGGGTGCAAGGGGCGCTTCGCCCCCCCTCCCGCACCCACCCCGTCGGTAGGTATTTTTAATAACAAGGAGTCAACTTCACGCATTTTCCGTCACTGACTGTCTTTTGTACCTCCGCGCTTATTGATTTATTACAATGATGAATTAAGGCGAAACTATTTACCGCATCGAAAAATAATATTAGACATTTCTTCTTAGATTTTCATTCTCTATCGCATGGTGTTAAGCAAATCCGATGCTTTTGTAACATTATGTATATGTGTGTGTGTGTGCGTGCATGCGTGCGTGCATGCGTGCGTGCGTGCGTGTGTGTATATATATACATATATACACATATATACATATTATACATATATATACAGGGTGTCCGAAACATGTGGGTCAACGCTTATAAAAAGGTAGAAAGGATCGAGATAAACAAAAGTCTTCTGCCATTTTGCAAAATTTACAAAAATTTTTTACTCTTACCTAACTACTCTCTGCGCGCTCTTATTAGTATGAGTTTAATATTTAATGAATAACAAATTTTTGCAAATATCGCAAAATGGTAAAAAACTTTTGTGTCCATCTTGATCCCTTCTACTTCTTTACGAGCGTTGACTCACATGTTTCAAAACACCCTATATACGTTCAAGATATTTTGGAACTGACGCGAGATTTTTTAATACCAAATTCTTTATGACATTTTTTTTAAGAAGAAAATTCTAATATGAAAATGTTGAGGCTATAATAATTTTTAAATGGGAAGAGTTTACAAATGACGGCTAGAATTTTGCACGCTCAGGAGTGATGGTGACAAAGCACCTTTTAAATGCCTTTAACAATAACATCTTTGTCAATATATTGAACAAATATGCTGTAAAAGTTTCATTAAGAAACTAATTCTGTTCATTTATAATAAATTTGTTATAAGAGAACAAATCAGTTTTCATTAAAACTTTAATATGTATGTACTATGTATCAATATCAATATTTCTTATCTTATAAAAAATATTTTTAATCTTGAAAAAAAACTTGGAAATTAAACAATTTATTTGTATCCGATATTGTTATACACAATTGGTTTTAACGGTTTCTTCAACAGTCGATGAAAACATTTTTATAATTAAGATTGAATTTATTAATAAAGTAATATTTATACCAATTACTTATTTAATCTTGTTATACATTAATTAAACTGTATCGAAATTTTTTTCTTAAATATTATAGAAAAATTCAAAGAAAAAAGAAATTACTATGAAAATAAAAGAAAATAATATGAAATAAATCAAAATAGGCGTATTGCTTTAAAATTAGTGAAGATTAAAGAAATATTTTAATTGATTCATATATATTTTTACTGCCGTAGAGATTTATCGTATGAATTAAATAAATGTAATAACAATTAATTTTCTGGAAAAATATTATTGATTACACGAAGAAAGTTAAAATTATGTGAAATGAATCTTTATTACTTCAAGCATATACAATGCCAAGAAGGGACTTGGTTTACATTCGAGATCTTAACCTTGCATTCATCCACACCTTATCTTATACTGGTTTAACCTAAACTCCTAATTTCTTAATCATTATTTCTCTTGACATTTACCTGTTTATTTACATTCAGTTCCTCTATTTTCCAGACACCTTACCTTTTTCTATATCTTATACTATATTTTATACATTATACCTTCTACATTTTTACAGGTATTCCTCCAATCATTTAATTATCCTTCTATCCTAATCTCCAGTCGCATGGCTTCTCACTATCAAATAAACCTATATACCTATAAACCTAATGTAATGTATCTTATCTTACCCTATAATTGCAAGAATCCTTTTTATACAATAAATCTTTTTTCTCTTCAGCATCCATTGCCAAGAAGAGAATCCTACATAGAATACAATATAATCTTATTTAAATCATTTTTCTCGCTACACACTTCCAATATATCAATAACATAACAATAAGATAATTAAATTACTATACCTCTTCCCTACATACATTGATAATTCTATCCTCTCCTACTCTAATTATAATTCCTATCCCTCTACTCCACGTGCATCTAACCTGTTCCACTATCTACTATCTACTCTCTGAAAGACAATGAACCCATTGCACAGCCTCTTGCTCTCTTCGTCATATTAAATTCGTTGTACTTGTTACTCCTTATTCTTCCATCCTTCCTGTCACCCTTGTGTCCTCGAATCTTCTTTCCATCTTCACTTCTTCCTATATCTTACATTCTTCTCGTGTACCTCCTGAATTTTCTCTTCTTGTACTATTGTGAGCTACTTTCAAGTCCCGATCCATAATCCAAAGGAGACCGCAACCCTTTTTTCTTTACTTTTTCCATGCAATCCGTACTATATGGATCACCAATAAAACTGTATCCTTCGCTCCTTTCCTTTTAATCCTTTACCTTAATATTTCCTCTTGTCTTATCTCTCTCTCTCTTGCATCTCTGATCTAACCTTTTCTGGTTTCCGGTCTAGAAAGTCCTTTAAATTACTCTTCTCATTTTACTCCTCTCCTACCTTTCTTTCACCTCTTCATAGCACTTATCTTTCCTCTTTTCTAATGTATACAGCCATTATCCTAGGCCTGTTATACCCTCTTCTCTCTACTGCATCTCTGATCCATCCTTTTCTTGCTTTCGGACCCAAAAACCCTTTAATTTTCTTTTTTCAATTTATTCATCTCTCCTACATTTTGTTTGCCTCTTCATAGAACCTTGCTTTCCCCATCTCTAGTGTACAGCCGTTAACCTACTAGAACCAGAGTTTCCATCCATTTGCCTATTCCACTCTTTCCTAGCGTGATCGTTCTGTAGGTGAATTGTCCTCTCTTATTCTTGTCCTTTCTGCATTCCCTTTCCTCTTCCTCTTTATCCTTGTCATTTTCATCATCCAGGGCATGTGTTGTGAGTTCACTTTCTCCTCTGTTCTAAATTTCCTATTCTTACCGAGACAATATTATTATCTATTCTACCTATCCTACATATTCTATAACTAGAAGTTAGAATTGTGCTTACTCCTCTTTGGGTGTTGTCAGTTCCGAAAATATCAGAAGTAGGAGCATCGAATGTGTATGTGTGGGTTAAAGTTACCCAGTGTGTAACAACCCAGGGAACGTAACAAGAAGTGGAAAAGTTCCAAATTTGAAGTGTAAATAAAAGTTATTTTTTTGTTCATTAAGTATCATTTACGCATACAATACTTATATACATATATTACAATTTATATATAAAAATATAAACCAACTATACAAGAGAGCACGTAGGCGACGTGACGCTTCACCGATGCTTCATCACAGCATTACAAATTAACCCATTGAAGTCCATGCCTAACACAGTCGTGATAACACTAAACTAACTACGGGATTCATAACATGGATGGAAAAAATTATCCGTGTTTTTTCTTTTTGGAAAATTTAATTATTTAAACAAATTGTTTAAAAAATGTTACTTTTGAAAAATTGAAAGTACTATTCTATTCTACGTTAAAAATAAAAAGCTATTGTATTTGTAATTTTTTTACTCGATGCTATATTTACGCGTAAATTGTTATAAACGTTATAAATGTTTTAAACGTATATAAAAATTGTTATAAACGAATTGTTAAAAAGTTTCCATGTTTCAATATTTTAAATATAACATTTTTTAACAATTTATTTAAACAATTAAATTTTGCAATAAGGAAAAACACTGGTAACTTTTTTTCATCCTTATTATAAATCTCGTAGTTAGTTTTATGTTATTAAGATTGTGTTAAGCATGGGTTAAATTTAATAAATTAAAAAATTATTTTCTAATAAATTTTTTCTGGTAATAAATATTTTTCGTATAAACAATTTCATAATAATTATGTTTTTCTAATAAATATTACTATTTTCCTTTATTAGTACATGTATTTGGACTTCACTAATTTTTTACCAAATTTACATCACAAAATAAATATATTTTTTTAACAGAATCGAAAAACTGATCATGGATTCTTAAAGTACAACTCTTTACTTTTTTATTAACCCCCATTTTAATTACTTTATCTTTTTCTGTTTTAATAAATACGGGTGTTTGAAGAAAAAGCTTTTGAAGAAGAGATTTTCACAAAAATTTTTTATTCCTTTCTCATTGTTTTCAAAAAAAGGCCATCATAATTCTGAGATTTTTTATTTTAATTAAAGAAAAAAAAGTTACAATAGATCCTTCAAGACATCGTACGAAAAATCCTCAGGACATCCTATGAAAATCCTCAAGACATCCTAAGACAGTATTCAGGGACATCCTGGACGTATATTAATTTTTGAAAAAGATGGTAAATTAATATAGCAAATGAGCAATCTTTGAATACCATATTTCTAGAATGCATTGTAAAATGAAATGTGTAAAATGTATCTCGTTCATGTATGTATAACTTCCCAGCAAACACAAAGTTACATGTAACATGCTTGTTAGTTGTAACTTCCCACTCAATAATATAATTGTAATATAACACACGTGTTACATGTAACTTGGTGTTTGGTGGGTTGTTTCTCTGTGTAAAAATAACAATAAAATTCCACACAGCACCAAATTGACTGTTAGTCGACTATCAGTCGGCACAAGTAGTCTAAAGTTGACTTCAAAGTCAGATTGAATGTCTACACTTATTGAAACAATGTGGCATATTAACAATACTAAAAAATTATAAAAGATGACATTAAAATAATTTTTTTTAATTTATACGAACGGAACAAAAATAGGTTTTTTAATAAGTTATTCCATATGCTATTCGCGCGCATATGTAAAAATGAGTAAAAAAATGTAAAACTTTATATTTATTTATATAGTTAACTTATATAAACATATATAGTTAACTTATATAAAAATATAAGTTAACTATATATGTTTCATCCTTCTGACAACATCTATTGTAATGATCTATAACAAACATGTATGCAAACAAGTACTCATGGATCATCACGAAGCGTTACGATACGTATACAGTCTTCGAAGTCAAGCAACGTCGACGATGGTTGATACTTGGATGGGTGACCGTTTTTTCGAGTACAGAGGTTAAACATACGTTAACAGGTACGACTGTAGCTTGGCTGAAACACGTATAGCTTCCTCTTACAAAATTACCGTAGAAATAATTAAAACTTTTTATTTTTTGTTAACATTTTTTTTAATTCTCAAAAACTCTTAAAAATACTTAAAAATATTCAAAAATTTTCTAAATTAATAAGAATTTCTTATTTTTTAAATTTTTCTGAAAAACGTTTGAATTCTTATAAGAAATCGGACTATTTATTAGAGATCCTAAAAAAAAAATCTGAAAAATTCTCACAAGAAATGGTCATTGTTTGCTATTCCTGAGGATGTTTTCAGGAAATCCCATGGTATTCTCAGGACGTCCGGTGGACTGTCTTTAAGATGTCCTGAGGACGTCCGTGTGCTATTTGGATCTAGAAACCCTTTGAATGTAAATAAACTTCCAGACCATAATTTTAGATTCTAGAGATGACGCACTAACAATAAGTTATATTATGTTCCAAAAAGTATATTGTTATTATTTTTTATTTAACAAAATATATTGCAAATATTTGGCATATTTTTGTTATAAAAAATGATTTATTCACTTAATTTATAAGTAAGTTGCATAGAATTTGCACTTAATGGTTATTTGGATTGCTGATTATTGAAAATGATCCCAAAAAATGTAAAATTCGAAATGACGAAATGATACAAAATATCGAATGAAATAATTTAAAAAATATCATTTCAGGAATTTTTTTCTCGAAAACTATGCATTTTAGCGGATAATCAAAAGAGACCTTTTTTATTACAAATTTTGTGTAGAATATGGCTATATTTTTTTATCCCTAAATTTGAAATTCTTATGTCGACGTCCGCCATCCGAAGTAGCAAAGTGTCGTCTAATTGACGTCATTTTTTGGTCATTTTATGACGAAGCAGACGTCACTAATTGACGTCTTAATGACATTAAAATGACGGTTTAATGTCACAGACCATTGACGTCACAATAAAGACGACATTTTAACGTCATTTTTATGACTATCCCAGGTAGTAAAAGCCGTTATTTTGACGTTTTAGAAAATATTTTGGGTATATGTTCTATATATGCAATACTTGCATTGTGAAAATATTGAAATAATTAAATGTAAAAAAAAAAAATTTACGTTGTTTCTCAACAAGCATCGTTACCCACCACACCATAGCCACATTTGGGATTGCCTAACTTCCGCGGTTACCCATCCCACTCTGAACCGCCGTCGACGACTTCGAAGATCGTACGCAACCTGGCACCTCGTGATGATCCATGAACACTTGATGCTCATGAATACATAATTGTTATAGATTAGTTCAATAGTCAGAAACGTGAAACTTGTAGTTAACTAATATTTTTATAAATAAATATAAATTAACAGTTTTTTTCTTGATTTTTACATATCGAAGTTTAACACGAAATAACATGTGGAATAACTTATAAAAATATGTTTTTGCTTTGTTCTTTTGATAAAGCTAAATTATACCCCAGACAGCACGCAATATTGATAAAATATTTATAATATTTATTTAAATATTTTATAAATATTTGTCCAAATATTTTATAAATATTTTTGTGATCTTAGATTTGACAAATCATAAAGATTTATCATAAATATTATAAAAATATTTATGAAATATTTATAAATATTTACAAAATATTACTTATACAAATTTTTATTTTTTATTTACCATAAATATTATATAAAATATTTAGTTTATATCTTAATAATATGTTGAATAAAAATTTTTTTTTGTGTATATAAAATATGTGTAAAATATTTATATAATATTGTGAAAAAATAAATATTAATAAATATTAATAAATATTTATCATAAATATTATGTGCTGTCTGGGATAATTCTAAAATATTGATAGTATTAATTATATAAAATATTATATTAATTATTAATAATGTTGTTTATTAACCAATCTTGAAATAATGATTAATAGTTATAGGTAGCAAGGCATCATTCACTGGACCTCAATAATTCGTCATTTGAGGTCAAATCGTCAATTATTACAAAGAATTATAGTTAGCGTCAGTAATTAGTTACTAATAAAACCTTATTAATACGTAAAATGACCAATTAACTGACGTTATTAATTAGTCAAGAATACGTCGAAAATACGTTGTAGGATGGGTAAATGACTGACGTAATTAATAGTTCAAAAAATGACGTTACTATTACGTCTTAATTTGGTAACATGACGTCCGCGACCTTAAATGACGAATTATTGACGTCGTATTAACGTCACCTTGCTACCTGGGAACGTAGTGGTTATCTCCATTTTTTTAACTTTTTTGTTAAAAAAATTTTTGTCCTTTTATTTTTTTG
This sequence comes from Monomorium pharaonis, assembly GCF_013373865.1. Classification (NCBI taxonomy): domain Eukaryota; kingdom Metazoa; phylum Arthropoda; class Insecta; order Hymenoptera; family Formicidae; genus Monomorium; species Monomorium pharaonis. Next base: position 17,815,995 of record NC_050469.1, read on the forward strand.
TTTTTATAATTATTATAAAAACATGTAATTATTATAAAAACAAAAAAAATAAAAAAAAATAAAAAAAATTTTTTTACAAAAAAAGTTTAAAAAATAGAGACACTAATCACTATGTCTTCTTTTGTGTCTCTGGGTTCGGCTGAGTGTGGTATTCGTGACGATATTTGATATTCTGCTACACCATATTGAATCTGCCATTTTGAATTTCGGGATCCCGATATTGAAACATTATTAGCGATCTCAAAAACTATTGGATAAGTATTTAACCAGAAGCTGGTTTGACTGAAAATTCTTCCATGCCACAGACTCGACTTGTCTCCAGATAGACTCAATTTTCAATCAATTTGACAGACTTTCGACACATTCCACAGATCTCCAGAAAAAAAAGACTGTCATTTCCACTTCTTATACGGCTTATAGATATCCATGGAACTCAAATTTTAGGTTCCTTTTGTAGTCGGAAAATCAACCTTTTTTAACATCGTCCTTTCATTAGACTATGAACAATTACAAACTTGTTTAAAGCTTTTTGCACAAGTGATTTATTACCGCTGATTTAAGAATATTTTACTCAATTTAACACATTATTATAATCTTAAGGGGTTACACCAACCTAGCGGAAAAAATTCGATTTTTTTTTATTACATTTTCTTGAAGCTTCAAGTTTTGAGAATATATCCTGAAAGTTTTATGTTGATATCTGAAAAAATGCCGGAATTACAGAGAGTTGAGTAAAATGGGATCGAGCGTTCGAGTGCTCGAATTGGAGCAATATCAACATAAATCGCCACTGGACGATGATGTGATTAAAGCCATTCGTCCAATATTTGAAAACAACTTTCTAGTAATAATTTACTGGAGAAATGCGTCGGTGGATTTACGCAAAACGTTAACGAAAGTTTGAACAATCTGATTTGGCGCATAGCGCCAAAAGTGCAGCACAGCGGTGCACACGTTGTGCAAATTGCTGCCAATATTGCTGCATACACATTTAATGAAGATGCTGCCGCATATTTATTAATGATAATAAAAGAATTGTGCTGCATATTGCGAAAATCAAGACCGAGCGTGCATCAATGTGGCCGAAGTACGAGCGCAGAAGGCGACGCGCGAAGAAAAGATTGCTCGCTGTCAACAAAAGTCTTCACAAAGCACTGCTGTTATTGATGTGGAAGGAATCTCATATGGCCCCGGAATTGTCGACTAGAGGTAAAGTGCAAAATTCGGCTATTAACAATAGTAGAACTAAACTTTAAACTTTAAACGCGTTTTTCTCAAAACATGGTTTTCAAAGTCGGTGACCACCAGATCTCAAAAACTAATAGATGGATCGTTTTCAAATTTTTACATAATACTCTCAGAAACATTCTTTTGTCGGTGACGATCTATTTTTTTTTAATCGGTCTTTATTAAAAAATAAAAAAATGAAAAAGACAAAAATTTTTCGTTTTTATTTTTTAAATTTTAACTTCAACTCATTGCCATTTTGTAACAAACGATAAAATCGACAATCGGCGATCGTCCGACAAACCACTACTGTTAACTTAAAAACACCATTTTGTTTTTTTGTTTCAGATGGATCGTTTAAACGGGACAGTGGTCACCGCAAAATGCGTTTTTCCAAACCTCAATGTGTGTCGACGGCCATATTTCTGCTTACCGTCGCCATTGTTTAATAAAAAAATTTTTTTTATATTGTCAAAACATAAGTCAATAATCACCCAAAATTTCATTTAATTCCCACTACCCGTTTAGGAGGAATAAAATATCAAAGTTAAGCCTGTTTTTCGACCGTCTAGGTTGGTGTAACCCAATTGTACAATTAACACAATTGCACAGTACAATTTTTGAATATGACACTTTTTATAATCTATATAGTTGCAAAAGAAAATTTTATTATTAAAATTTTCTTACATTCACAATTAATGCATATAAAGTATGACTGATTAATAATAATAAAAGCAAATAATAATAAAACTGTATTTGTTTTTACATTTAAATATTCCGATTGTTGCCATTTGTTATTATATTGGTTATTTAAAAGATATTAAAAAAGAAAGAACTTGAAAAAGTTATGATGAATTACGATAGATAGTCCGTTAAACCGTTACGACGAAGTTAAATTGAATCGATCGACTTCTATTGACAAGTGAGCTTGAAGTTACAATGTCGACTTCTTCACTGACATCTTGGCAACTACTCTATCCCCTTTAAAGATTCCTTCATCGCCATACCGTCCTACACTTAGTTCCGCATACATTTCCACTAAGTTTTGGTCTGATCCGTAAGTATAGGAGTATCATGGAGAATGCTCATTCTTAAAGCATCCCTTCTTACGCATGTGCATATAAAAACTTGGTGCCAGGGTCAGGCGGTGTCATCGATCTTACGTAACGTTTCTTATCTGCTGTTATATAGTTCCACAAGTTACTCTCGGAAAAAAAAGAATCTTACACGTGCAATGAAGCACATTACGAGCAACTGAAATTCTTATCGGATATCTCTCACATGTTATAGACAAAGTTACATCGAAACAAAAGTTTCCTGGAAATTTTTCAGTTTAAAAGAATCAGTCAATGTTACCCATTTGGAAATCGCATTAACTTCTAGCGTGGTTCATGGTTGACATTACGTTGAAGAATCACAAATAAGTTTTTCTCTTTTGGCTGGATTTTAACACAATGATTTAACACAAGGAATGTTTATAATATTGAGCAGATTTCAAGTAAATAGATGTTAGATTAAATTATTTATATTTGTTCTTCGTTTAATATACCTATCTTTTATAATTTTTTTACTAGATTTTTTTATTAGCCAAATTGGGTACATGGTCATTTTAAGTACAGGTACTTATATATGTATATATATACATATATATACACATGTGTGTGTGTGTGTGTGTGTGTGTGTGTGTGTGTGTGTGTGTGTGTGTGTGTGTGTGTGTGTGTGTGTACTTACAATCTATGTTCTGAAATAAGTGTTAAATTCAGTTATTTTTCTAGTAGGATTAAGATTTACAGTTAAAAAATTAGAGTTTTTGCGTCCGACAATACTCAACACGAAGATCATGTGAAACGAAATTTGACAAAAATTCATGAATCTTGTCATCGAAACTTGAGAATATATACCTACAGTATTCCACTTATTGTATTCCTTTCGTTCACAAACTTCTTGGCGACAAAATTTGAAGATTGCAACTCGCGAAAAATCGATTGTTTGGCAAGTATAAACGATTATTTAAAATCGAGAATGCATTCTCTCCCCTCTCCCTTGAATTCGCGTCGAGTTTCCATCCGTAATGCCAGTACTGTCGGTTCGCAAGATTGAAGTAACGAGAGTGTTTATTTTAAAACCGTGAGTGTCTCAAGCACCATGCCGTCACTTCTGCTTTATTTATTTCTCGCTCGTTCCAAGGGCTCTCCAAATTGTATCAATATAACCGATATTCTTTGCGCGCTTCCGCGGTTGCGCATAGCGCTCTAGTCCTTACACTTCTTTTCGTTATCGCAGCAAGATTTCCGTCGTTTCTCAAGTTCGAGTTCAGGGTTCTTTCTAAAGATTTGTGGTCACGTGTAGCAATAAACAACCAGCCGCAAGATTTCCGTACATATAAAGACAATTAAATTCAAAAATATTAAAGTTATCACGTTTATTCCCTCTTTTCCTCTATTCTCTATTTTTTTTTTTTTAGAAACATCTCGCCTAGTGAATCCACTCCGAAACAATTTATAATAATTTTCATAACATCTAAATACAATTACTCATATAATAACTCGAGAAAAAATGTTTCATATGAAAACGTATGGACATATTTTATATATATTTATATAAAATATGTTCATATATGTTCATATTTCCTTTCTTTATAAAATTTCTGTTTGATATAAAAAAAATAATAGCCGTACTGAAAAGATAAAGAACTCAATAATATGTCATCAATTATGAATTTTTTTTGAGATGCAAAAAGAATTATTTTTATAAATAAGATCTCAAAAAGAATTCATAATTGGTGACACAATTGGTGACATACAATTAAATTTTTTTTGAACTCTCTGTGCTATCTAGGAAGATAATTTTCTATTGCATATTATAAATTTTATAATTTACAATATTTTATAATTTCAGACAAATCCTAATTAAAAAATTTTTTTTATTAATAATGTTGATTTATTTTATTGCATTTAAGCAATAATTTTTTATATATATATAAAATATTTTATATAAGAATGTTTATGTAAATGAATACAAGTATAAATAAATAATCTTCATAAAAATATATTTTAATTTACCATATTTACCACAAAAATGTGATCCATTAAATGGGACCCATTAAAAATTTGATCTAATTGTATTAAAAAACATATAATTATATCTAATTATGTGTGCATATACATTGAAAGAAGAGTGTCTAGTACTTGCAATTATAATTGCATAGTTAAATAATTATAGTTGCAAATATCATTTTTATAGTTATTATTGCTATAATGTTAGTGTAAATAACCATATATGTACAGTTGTGCCAAACAGGGTAAAAATTTTACTATAAAAATTATAATAATCTAAAATAATAATAAAGTAGAATATTAAATAGAAATAGTCAATCGAATTAATCATTTTTATATAATAAATGCAATCACAATTATGGTAAATGTAATTAAATTCCTAACATTCTATATTATATAAATTTAAAAAGTATGTAGTTCGCGGATTGCCACTAGGCGACACATTTCTCCTAATACAATTTACACTCCAAAGGCTACATAAGCAGACCACGCACGGTGCCAGAAACCGGATCAACTTATGCCATTGTAATGAGCTTTCGGGACATATGTATTTTTTATTACGTCTTAAAGACACATCTTATCTGTCATGGCTAAATTTTAGCTTCGGTAACGAATCTTTTTTAAGAAAATTTATTAAATCCGAAAAACTTTTCTCTCTGCCCGGAAAAAAATGTATATATCTAATTATATATAATTTTGTATAACTTTGTAGATCTAATTAGATCAGGTCAAAATCCATGCATAATTAGATCTACAAAGTTATACAAAATTATGTATAATTAGATATATACTTTTATTCCCAGGTTGTTATGAATATTTCAATAATATTCTAGGAACATTCCGATAATTATGAATATTTAGTATGTAATAAAAAAAATTTTTTATATATTAGTGGAATATTTCTAGAACATTCTATACACATTTTTAAAAAATTTTGAAATCGTTTAAATTGTTCTTTGAATATTTGAAGAAAATTCCTGGAACATTTTATAAATATATTAAAAGACAATAAATATTTATTATATTCTACAATATTTATAGAAAGTTCTAAGAATATTTTTCAAATATTCATAGAACAATCAAAACATTTTCAATATTTTTCTAAAGTGTGTATAGAATGTTCTAAGAATATTCTATTAATATATAAAAAAATTATCTTATTACATTTTGAATATTTGTGTTTATTGGAATGTTTACAGAATATTATTAAAATATTTATAACAAGTTCTAGGCAATTTTTTAAAATATTCATAGCACAACTAAGGAATATTTATAAAATATGTAAAAAATGTTTTACGAATATTGTAAATATTCTATACTTATCAAAATGTTTATAAAATATCCCATGCATTTTTTAAATATACGACATTCATTAGAAGATTTCTGAAATATTATATACACATTCCGAATATATAAAATTCCATGAAATATTTATAAGATTTCTATAAAATATTTTGAAAGATTCATAGAATATTAGAATATTTATAAAATGTTTATAGATAGAGAGTATATTTATAAAAAATTTCTTGCTATATATAGAAATCAACATTACAAAAAATTTTAGAAAAAAATATAATTGTTTCCACAAAGTATCTATACACACAAGAGCTAATATAATTTATACAGGCCACTGGTTGTTTGTAAAGATTTCCTTAAAAGTTTTTATATTTTATGAATTATTAATTTTTTTATCCTTACTTTTAACTTTTAAAAATAAGTTGAATGACTATTAATTAGTTGATACATTTAGATAATATTATATATTTTTAGCTCGCCAAACTTTCTACGCATATACTCTGTTACATATTACCAGTTAATTGTTTTTATTGTTGCGCAACTGTTTTTATCTGTTGAGGGACTCGTCTCATAGAGACCCTAAAAGAAAGCCTGGCCACGTCTCCAAAATGGCGTTACACATACGTGAACTTACACACCACTACATACACATACGAACACCACCATCACGTACATACCATTCTAAATTCGGAATGTGAGGGTGAAGTTCTAGGGAGCGGATTACGCGGAAGCGGAACGAGTGGATTACCAATCACGGATCATTCTGATAAAACTTTTTCAAAGATTCCGTCGAAACGGTCCTGTGATTCGTGATTCGCTCATTCCGCTTCCGTGTAATCCGCTCTATGGGACTTCACACTGAGAATATTTCTATTAGACATATTCAAACTTTATGCTTGTCGCGCCCGATGAACAGAATTCCTTATTGATGCCGTCATCTTGAAAGCCACCCAATCCGATAGAGACTAACGATGTCCAAATCTCACATTTCGTTCCGTCACCTCGGATGCTAACGCCAGTACGAGCAGCACGCCTGCTCTGCGCCTCGCTTACCTATAAAGCAGAAGTGGGTGCATCTGTTGTTTTTTTCTTTCTTTAGAGACAGCTCAAAACGAAAAGAGACAACAGATTTCCATTGCTCGACGTAATCTTGTTGCGTTAGCATCTTGGTTGGCAACGTCTTGGTTGTCTCGCCATTCCCGCCATCGTGTCGCGTGTGCATCAAGAATCAAGAGTCGTATATCGTTCAGTGAGTAAGTCTGAATGTGTTATGTTCCGTTCTGTTCTGATTTCCACTTAAGAAGGTTAAGATCGTATAGAAGTCTACCACTGTTTTGGCTAATATAAGCAGGCTTTGAGCCAACCCAATGTTAATAATCTCGAAGAAAGAAGGAAGAAAGGAAAATATTTATGTATAATTTTGTTCGTAAAAAATTTTTAGAAAATAAAATTTCGTGAAAAGTGAAAAATTTCACGTGAACACAACGATTCCATTGGTTACAATCATTGATCAGACAGCACACGGATATCCTAAGACATCCATAAGCCGTCCTTTACGGATATTGAGGATATCCACAGGCCATCCGTTTTACATCCTTCGGACATTTTATGGACGTCCATTGGTTTATGAAATTGATGGACATGCTTTATCCTTAAAATATGTCCGATAGACGTTTTATGGACGTCCTATGGACGTAATAAAAAGCGCCATTTAAAATTAAATTTTACATTAAATGAAAGGGTAAAAACAGAATAAAATATATAAATATAAATATTTATTTAAGAAATTATATTATTTTTTTGATAGATTATACATTAAACAATTTTAATTAAATAAGTATCATACGTATAATATTAATTAAACAATCAGCTTAAAGTATTTTGTAATTATCACACACAAATATATATAAGTGTGTATCCATTGTTTAACGACTACCGTGGAACGAATATTCTTTATATTGCAGACAATGGCCTAGTTTACACCTAGTCTAACCTATACTCTGATCTAAAGTAGGCTACTAATAAACTGTTTACATGCGTTATGTTGTGTGGCCTAAGATGGGTCAAGGATCGTCAAAAAGTGACCTGACCCAAACAAGTCTGCGAGCATTTACACCGTTGTGAACTATCGGGTTGGGTCGAATATAGTGTATAGGTCACGGACTAAACGCACGAATGTAAACGTGCTGAATGACTGCAGCATGCGAGTGATTTCGTTTAAGCAACAAATAATTGTGACTCACCAACTATAACAGAAATTAAATTTTATGTTTACATATATACATAGGCTACAGAGTAGACGTACTGTATAAAATCTTATTGTGTGCCATTGGCTTTGTCTCTACCTGGTTGATCAATTTGCCAATATATTCCATCACAAACTCGCCTTTAACGAAAATGATGGTGCTCGGCCGACGCTCGCTTGCTCGTAGGCTCTGATTGTTCCCGTTGCTGCAATCTCTAATTCCGTTGCTGTTCTTTATCAAGATCGTCGTAACTCCGCCGTACACTCCGTCGTCGTCTATTACCATCTGTAATTATACGTCTAGAATTCGTCAATGATACCGTGTACATGTAAACAGAACGGTCGGCCGAGCATCATCATTCTCGTTAAAGGAGAGTTTGTGGTGGAATATATTGGCGAATTGATCAATCAGGCAGAGGCAAAGCTAATGGCACACAATAAGATTCTCTGCTGCTCTCATAACTTATGATTTCTGAAAATTTTTAGGATTCTTACCTGTCTGTGTAAAACATGCCGATAACCAATGAAAACCTAACCTAACCACTACTACGGTCATATTGATTTTAAACGGCCATATTGTTTTTTAGTTCACTTGTGCATGCAGATGGTGTTGGCGGACCGAGTACAAATAAGGATAGCATATGGACATACAAAGTGATCCATTTTAGGATATCCCTTCAGTCTTCACAAATGTACATCCTATGGATATCTTCATAAGATATGGACATCAGGACAAGAAATGAACATAAAACGGATATCCATAGGATATCCTGTGCTGTCTGGGGAGTTCATGTGAAACTATTTATTTTTCACGCTTCTGAAAATTACATGATCGATACCTTGATATAAATTTGATCTATAATTTGAGAGGTTATACAATTAAGTGTGCATGTGTTTTATAACCTGTATGGAAATAGAAATTATAATTAATTGTAAAATATTATGGATATAGATTTATAAAAAATAATTTAATATGTTACATTAGGTTTAAATTGCAGTACGTTTAATTATTGTGTTGAAACATCGTATAAAAATTCTAATATTCCATGCGTCATTCAGAATATTCTATAGAAGTTTTATGAATATTTTGTGGAATTTTATCAATTCCACGAAATGTGTATATAATATTTCATAAATATTTTAATAAATGTAGTATATTTAAAAAATTCATAAAGTGTTTTATAAATATTATGATAATTATAGAATATTTAGAATATTTATTGCAGATTTTAATTATAATATATATACAGGGTGTCTGGTATTTTTTTATGGGATTTTTATGAGCAGGTAGAGCGCATGAAACTGAACAGAAAAGTCCTTACCGTTTTTCCATTTTCGCAATAATTAACAAGTTAGTGACTTGTAAAATTTTCTGTATTAGCCCGGCCTACCGGCAAATGCAAGCGCGCTGAGCGCCCGGCCGCGGCGGCCGCCCCTCCCTAGCGCTTGAACCTTGAGATTGCTAGGCGCGCGGGGGGAGTTGTTACAACAAGCAACAATGACTACGCACAAGCGACGCGTAACGCTAAATTCTCCCTTTGAATTATGATAGTTCCTTACCTTTTTTAATGAAAATAAAATTTTCTAACGACAAAAAGTATGTGTGTACGTGTACATACATGTGTACAAAAAATATCAGATCTAATGCTTAAAGAAGTAATTACTAAATTTATTTTTTAATAAATAACGATTATTTTTAATAAAAAATATTTTTTTCATGATAGTCTTAAACGTCGTAAACTGTCATTATAAATTTTAAAAGAAGCTGTTATCATATGCTCGAAACAAAATTTATGCTTCTTCAAAAAACATTAGACAATTTTATCGATGAAAATGGAAATGACAAGCAAATAAAATGTTTGTTTCAACTTTATATTCTTAATTAAAAATTAAATAACTAGGATATTTATATTTTTAATAAAATTAATTCTTGTGATAGATTTATAATACACGGAAAAAACTTCATGGTAAAAATTACTATGGTAAATAGTAAATGCGGGCCAAGAAGGAATTATGAAAATTTTTATTATGTTTTTCATCAAATTACGACAATATTTACACTACTTATATGATATAATTCTCTGAAATTTCTTCTTATAGTTCGTGGTTACTATCATAAATAATAAAATCATACATAATTTTACTATAAAATTTTCTCCGTGTAAATTTACGAATATATGAATTTATTAAATGTTTCAAAACTTATAAACAATATTTATTTAATTTAAGAAAATTTTAGTATGTAATATGTGTGTGTGTGTGTGTGTGTGTGTGTGTGTGTGTGTGTGCGCGCGCGTGTGTGTGTGTGTGTGTGTGTGTGTGTGTGTGGAAGGAGGGATACATACATACACGAGCTAAAGAATAATCACTTTGTGACAGGAAAATGATTATTCCTTAATTCAAGAATTGGTTTGTAGTTTGTGTGTAATTTGTATGTGTGTGTGTACATACGCGAAAATGTTAAACATTATTTGTTTTATGTAAAGTGTGGTGTTTATTATCAACAGAATACTCTTTTCAGTCATTAAAGATAAAGTAATTATTAAAAAAAATAAAATTAAAAGTGAATAATTGATTTTTTTTTAACTAGAATCATATTTTTTTACGTGTACGTGTATAGTAATCAGCGTAAATAGTAATAATGATATAAAATCGCGGAACTAAGGCATAATCATTTTCCTGTCACAAAGTGATTATCCTTTAGCTCGCGTATGTATGTACAAGGATTAATTTTATTAAAAATATAAATATCCTAGTTATTTAATTTTTAATTAAGAATATAAAGTTGAAACAAACATTTTATTTGGTTGTCATTTTCATTTTAATCGATAAAATTTTCTAATGTTTTTTGAAGAAGCATAAATTTTGTTTCGAGCATATGATAACAGTTTCTTTTAAAATTTATAATGACCGTTTACGACGTTTAAGACTATCATCAAAAAAATATTTTTTATTAAAAATAATTGTTATTTATTAAAAAAATAAATTTAGTAATCACTTCTTTAAGCATTAAAACTGATATTTTTTGTACACATGTATGTACACGTACACACATACTTTTTGTCGTTAAAAAATTTTATTTTTATTAAAAAAGGTAAGGAACTATCATAACTCGAAGGGAGAATTTAGCGTTACGCTTGTGCGTAGCCATTGTCGCTTGTGGTAACAATTCCTCCCGCGCGCCTAGCAATCTCAAGGTTCAAGCGCTGGGGAGGGGCGGCCGCTACGGCGGGGCGCTCGACGCGCTTGCATTTGCCGGTAGGCCGGGCTAATACAGAAAATTTTACAAGTCACTAACTTGTTAACTATTGCGAAAATGGAAAAACGGTAAGAACTTTTCTGTTCAGTTTCATGCGCTCTACCTGCTCATAAAAATCCCATAAAAAAATACCAGACACCCTGTATACAGGGTGTTTGGTAAAGATTTATGCAATTTTTACAAGCAGGTAGAGCGCATTAAGCTGAACAGAAAAGTCCTCATCGTTTTTCCATTTTGGCAATAGTTAACAAGTTATAGACTTGTAAAATTTTCTGTATTAGCCCGGCCTACCGGCAAATGCAAGCGCGCCGAGCGCCCGGCCGCGACGGCCGCCCCTCCCTAGCGCTTGAACCTTGAGATTGCTAGGCGCGCGGGGGGAATTGTTACAACAAGCGGCAATGGCTACACACAAGCGACGCGTAAAGCTGGATTCTCTCTTTGAGTTATGATAGTTCCTTACTTTTTTTAATGAAAATAAAATTTTCTAACGACAAAAAGTATGTTTGTACGTGTACATACATGTGTACAAAAAAATATCAGTTCTAATGCTTAAAGAAGCAATTACTAAATTTATTTTTTTAAATAAATTGATTATTTTTATTAAAAAATATTTTTTTGATGATAGTCTTAAACGTCGTAAACTGTCATTATAAATTTTAGAGAAGCTATTATCATGTGTTCAAAAAAAAATTTGTACTTCTTTAAACAACATTAGAAAATTTTATCGATTAAAATGGAAATAACAACCAAATAAAATTTTTGTTTCAACTTTATATTCTTAATTAAAAATTAAATAACGAGGATATTTATATTTTTAATAAAATTAATTTTTGTGATAGACTTATAATGCACGGAAAAAACTTTGTGTAAAAAATTACTATGGTAAGTAGTAAACGTGTGCTAAGGAGGAATTATGAAAATTTTTATTATGTTCTTCATCAAATTACGATAATATTTACATTACTTATATGATATAATTCTTTGAAATTTCTTCTTACAGTTCGTGGTTACCACCATAAATAATAAATTATACATAATTTTACTATAAAATTTTCTCCGTGTAGATTTACGAATATATGAATTTATTAAATGTTCGAAAGCTTATAAACAATATTTATTTAATTCAAGAAAATTTTAGTATGTAATGTGTGTGTGTGTGTGTGTGTGTGTGTGTGTGTGTGTGTGTGTGTGTGTGTACTTACGCGAGAAAAGAATAATCACTTTGTGACAGGAAAATGATTATTCTTCATTTCGTGATTTTATATCACTGTTATAATTCATGCTGATTACTATAATATACAATACACGCACACGTAAAAAAATATGATTCTAGTTTTAAGAAAATGAATTATTCACTTTTAATTTTATTCTTTTTTAATAATTATCTTATTTTTAATGGTTGAAAAAAATATTCTGTTGATAATAAACACCTCACTTTACATAAAAAAAATGTTTAACATTTTCGTGTATGTACACACACATACACACACACAGTCACACACAATTACATACTAAAATTTTCTTGAATTAAATAAATGTTGTTTATAAGTTTTCAAACATTTAATAAATTTATATATTCGTAAATCTACACGGAGAAAATTTTATAGTAAAATTATGTATGATTTATTATTTATGATAGCAACCACAAACTGTAAGAAGAAATTTCAGAGAATTATATCATATAAGTGTAAATATTATCGTAATTTGATGAAGAACATAATAAAAATTTTCATAATTTCTTCTTAGCACGCGTTTACTACTTACCATAGTAATTTTTTCCACAAGTTTTTCCGTGTATTATAAGTCTATCACAAGGATTAATTTTATTAAAAATATAAATATCCTCGTTATTTAATTTTTAATTAAGAATATAAAGTTGAAACAAACATTTTATTTGGTTGTTATTTCCATTTTAATCGATAAAATTTTCTAATGTTGTTTAAAGAAGTATAAATTTTTTTTTGAGCACATGATAATAGCTTCTTTAAAATTTATAATGACAGTTTACAACGTTTAAGACTATCACCAAAAAAATATTTTTTATTAAAAATAATCATTATTCATTTAAAGAAATAACTTTAGTAATTGCTTCTTTAAGCATTAGAACTGATATTTTTTTGTACACATGTATGTACGCGTACACACATACTTTTTGTCGTTAGAAAATTTTATTTTCATTAAAAAAGTAAGGAACTATCGTAACTCAAAGGGAGAATCCAGCTTTACGCGTCGCTTGTGTGTAGCCATTGCCGCTTGTTGTAACAATTCCCCCCGCGCGCCTAGCAATCTCAAGATTCAAGCGCTAGGGAGGGGCGGCCGTCGTGGCCGGGCGCTCGGCGCGCTTGCATTTGCCGGTAGGCCGGGCTAATACAGAAAATTGTACAAGTGTATAACTCGTTAACTATTACCAAAATGGAAAAACGATGAGGACTTTTCTGTTCAGATTAATGCGCTCTACCTGCTTATAAAAATTGCATAAATCTTTACCAAACACCCTGTATATATATATATATATATTAATGTAAAATTTATGTTTATAATGTTTGTTTTTAATTTTTGTTTTAGCTACATAATATTATAAGACGCACATAAATGAAAAATTTGTTGATATACAAATATAATATAATATCTATAAAATAATATATAAATTTTTCTTGTAAATTTTTGATTAATTTTTAAGTAACAGTTATAAATTGACAAAAATCTTTAATTTTAATTAAAATTTATCTATAAATATGCCAAAAATTAGTAAAAGACATTTTAATCGAAAAATAAACAATAATGTAAAAGCATCGATAACTTTAATCGAGTTACAAAGCTATATTAACACAATTGAATCGACCGAAATTACTTGTTCAAGTAATAAAATAATAAGTAAAGATATAAATAAAATGAATATCCAAATTGATACACGAAATCATGATCTTCAGTCAATCAATATATCATCAAATAAAGAAAGTCGCGAAAATATCGCTGAATCAAATATTTATGTCAACAATATCTAAGAAAATTTTAGAAATAATACATTTCTTTTAAATAATTCTACGGTATCCTTACATAGCGTTGATAATGATGAGGACATAATAAATAGTAATAGAATAAAATGTTTATTGCTTATCCCATGCGGGGTACAAGCGGACCTCCGCTCCGCTTACATCAGTCTTCGCTTTCTTTGTACTTAATCTAAAATTCGCCGCTTGACTCACACTTGCATTCGCTTGAGAGAGAGAAAGAGCACTCATACCTCCATTCCCATTTACACGTGGACCTCCGCTTCCGCTGTACACTTCTTCCATTCCATTTCTTTCACATTCATCCATCCACATGCACTCTTCCTTCTTCTCTTCCCTTCCCTTCCCCTCTCCCTCCTCTTCCATCCTCCTATCCTCCATTAATCTATCCAATCTTTCCATCTATCACTCTCCTTCCCCCTCCTCCCCCAATATTTCCTCCACCATCTCCTGTCATCCTTTTTGTATCCCCCAATCTATACATTCCTCCCATACATGCTCCCACGTCTCCTCCCCCCAACCATACAACCTACAAGTCCTCCCCGTCTCCTCCTCCCAATACCTTCCTCCTCTCATTACTCCCCTTAACCTATACCTTGTCACCCTTTGCCATCTTTTCTCCTCCCAATTCTTCCTTAAATATTCCGGAATCCTCTCCCCTTTTACTCTCCAATACCACCTATTGTACTTTGACTCCCTAATCCCCTTCCATCTTTCCTTCCTTTGTTTATCCCTTTCTCTCTTTACCAAATCCTCTTCTCTTAATCTCCCTTCCTCTCTCAACCTCTCCACTTCCTCCACCTCCCATCCCCTCTCTTTATAAAAATTCTTTCCTCTTCCCTGACTATGTCCTCCTTCGCTTTCTTCTTTATCTCCATCCAACATCTCCTTGCCAACTCTCCCCCTCCTCCCTCTTCTAACTTCTTTTCATACCCCCATGCTTTCATTCCCGCTATTCCCTCCAATCTATCTCTTTGCAATTCTTCTCTTATCATATATCCTGGTACACTTTTCTCCACTCCTAACATCCATCTCAAGTATCTCTCCTGCAGTCTTTCTACCCCTATTCTCATCTTCAATCCCCAAATCTCTACCCCATAGCTTACCACTGACCACATCAACCTATCAAATAACCATAGTCTTCTTCCCCAATCTATTCCAAACCTCCTTTTCCCTATCCCCCAGATCTGTCCTAAAATCGCCGAACCCTTTTTTACTCTTTCCTCTACATGTCCATCCTGCTTTCCGTTTGCCAACAAAGTGTACCCCAAGTATTTAAACCTATTTACCTCCTCTATCTTCTTTCCTTTCCATCTCCAATTTACCTTCTTCTTTCTCCCCCCACCTCTTTTACATCTCATAATCTTTGTTTTTTCCGTGTTTACTTCCAACTTTTTTCTATCCAGATAACTCTCCAATTTACCCATCATCCCTTTCATTCCCTCTTCATCCTTTGCTATTAATACCACATCATCTGCATACGCCAGCGAATATACTTTCTTTCCTCCCAATTCAATTCCCCCCATCCTCCTTTCTCTAATTCTTCATCTATATCCGCTAAAAGCAAGGTAAAAAGGCACGGGCTCAGCGGGCATCCCTGTCTTAAACCCCTTTCTGTCCAAAATTTCTTTCCTTCCGTTTTCCCTACCTTCACCCTGCTTCCTGTCTCTTTTAAAACCTCTCCACATCTCTTGACTAGCCCCTCTCTTACTTCTCTCTTTCTCATTGCTGTTACTAAAACCTCTCTATCTACCGAGTCAAAGGCCGCCTTCATGTCTACAAATAATAATATCAGTTTTCCCTCCCTCTTTTCTATTTGCCTGTTTATCAGATAGTTCAAGACATACACATTATTTACTGTACCCCATCCCCTTCTGAACCCTGCTTGACTCGGCGGCAAAATACTCTTCTCTCTATCCTTAACCTTTCCGCCAATACTGCCGTGTACACCTTATATGCCGTTTGCGTTAACGTTACTCCTCTGTATTCCTCCACTTTTACCCCTTCCCCCCTTTTCACTATTGGTACTACTATCCCTTCTTTCCACCCTTTTGGCCATCCCTCTCCTTTCCATACCCTATTACATAACCTTCATAAACTAATTTTCCACTCTTCCCCCCCACATTTCCACACTTCATTCGGTATCCCATCTTCTCCCGTTGCCTTCCCATCCTTCAAACTTTTCACTACCCTCTTTATCTCTTCCCTACCTATTTCCGCCTCCTCATCCTCCATCCTTTCTCTTACCCATTCCATCCTTACCCTCTTTTTCACTCTTCCCAACAGCTTTCTAAAATAACCATCCCATTCCTCTATTTCTATTGACTCATCCACCCTTCCTTTTTTTTTCCGCTCCCTATTTACTATTTTCCATATCTGCCCCTCCGACCTCGCCCTCCCTACCTCCTTCTCCCACTCTTCTCTTTCCCTCTCCTTCTTTCCTTCGCATAGTCTCTTGTATTTCCTCTTTTCCCTCCTATACTCCTCCCCATCCCCTCCATTTCTTTTCCACCTCCTCAGTTCCCTTCTCACTCTCCTCTTACTTTTTCTACATTCCTCATCCCACCATCCCTTCCCCCCCAACCCCTTTCTTTTCCATGCTCTCCATAGCCTCTTCTATTTTTATTTTCATCCTTCCCCATTCTTCCTCCACCTCTATGTCCCCCAAATTTATATCCCCAAACTTCTCCGCAAACTTTCCTCTCTTCTTCCGACCATACTACTTTCTTTCTCCCTCGTCCTTCCTCTTTATTCCTTCCCCTCCCCCTCTTTCCTTTTAACCACACACCGACACTGACTGATGATCAGAATCTATTTTATCCTCTACCTCCATTTTAATCAACCTTTCTCTCATTTCCTCGTTCCCGATCACATAGTCAATTACCGATCCTCCTTTCTATCCCATATGCGTCCATTCCCCTCTTTCATCCTCTTTCACATCCCCATTTATAATCGCATATCCCGTTTCTCCTATAAACTTACAGAACTTCCTCCCTTCACCATTCACCATAACATCTCTCGATTCTCTCTTCCCCTCTTCTTCTATATATCTTCCCCCCTCTCTACCCGTCCTTACATTAAAATCTCCTCCTATAATCAACCTCACTCCCTCCTCCTTTCCCTCCATCCACCCTTTCAACGACTCCATTTTAGCTTTTAGGTCTTTATTTACATATACTCCTATCACCCTCAACCATTCATCTCCTAAACACACTTTCCTTACTAACATCTCCTCCATTCCTCCCCCCTATCCGCTTCTATTTATCTTTATCCCCTTCCTTATTTCTATTACCATCCCCCCTTTTGCCCTCCCCCTTAATTTTTTTCTACCCGCCCACTGTGCTTCCCACTCGTCACTCTTTGGAAACCTTTCCTTCACTTTTTCCCATCCTCCTTTATCCATCCATGTCTCACTAATTACTATTACATCCCAGTCCTTCAAACCTTCCCAGAAGTCCTTGTCCTTATTCTCTACCCCTGCTATATTCCAAAATCCTATTTTATACTCCTTCCTTTCCTACTCCCTCTCCCTTTCCCTTCTCCCTCCCCCTTCCTTTTTCCCCCCTTTCCCCCTCTCCTTGTATCTCTTCTTACTCGTTTTTCTCATCTCCAAACCACATTTCTCCTATCTCATCCCACATCTTCATTTTCCCATCTACCCACATCCTCGTATATCCTACATTAACTCTCTTCCTCTTTTCCCTCTCTCTATCTGCTTCCCTTTCTATTTTCCATCTAGCTCTCCTCTCTTCTCTCGTTAAATCGTCATCTATCCTCTCCCTTCTCCCTTTTAATCTCTTCTTTGCCTCCATCACTCTCTTCTTACTCTCTAAGCTTCCTAACTTCACTAACATCATCCCTCTCCCCTCTCTATCTACCCCCCTACTCTCCTTACCTCCCTTAGATTCTCTTCTATACCCATTTTCCCCCATAATGCTTTTATTGTCTCCTCCACTTTTCCCTCTCCTATCTTAATTCCTTTGACTATTACGTTATTTCTCCTTGTTTCCCTCTCCCTTTTGTCTAACCTTACTTCAAATTCTCTCATTCTTCTCGTTATCCCCCTTACCCCCTTCTTTCCTTCCTTCCTCTTCTCTTCTTTTAAAAATTCCCCCCTTTATCCCCACTCTTCTCCAATTTCTCTTCTAAATATTATATTCTTTTCTCCATCAACTCTATCCTATCCCTCATTTCTCTTCTTTCTTCCTCCCACCTATTTTTTAAATCTACTATCTGTTTTTTCAGCTCCTCCTTTCCTTCGTCCATTTTCTTTCCCAACTTTCCTAACTCCTCTAATATTTTACCCATATTGCCCCCTTTACACTCATTTATCTCCGGTGACCTCTTTCCTATTCTACTTCTTTTAAGTATCTCTTGCTCCTCCATCAGATCCATCCCCTCCTCATCCTGCTTTCGTTCCTTCCTTTTTCCCCTTGTCAACATCTCTTCTATACTATTCAGGCTTTTTGTTTTTTCCCTAGTCAGCCTTTCTAAATTTGTCGGCCTCCCCTTCTTCTTCGCTACTTCTCCCTTATTTTTTAACCCTCCCCCCTTTTCTCCCTCTTCCCTTACCTGTTCCTCTCCTCCTAAACCCTTCTCCTCTCTATTTTCGATTTCCGCCATACCCTCCCTATTGTTCTCCTAACTTACTTACTTCTTTCTATTCTGCCCTCTACGAACTCACTCGCCCTCTCTAACTCTCCGCCCGTCTACTCGCGCCGCTCGTGTCTCCCTCCTACTCGCTACTCTTCTTCGCTTACCTCTCTATATCCCTTACTTGCTCTATGTTCTCTAACTTACCTACTCAGTTCTCTTTTGCTCTCAAATTAGCTAATTACTATTCTCCCCGATCCTACTCTTCCTTCCCCACTCCACCCAACGTACCTTCTTTTACTGCCACTCCTCTCGCAATTATTCTCTGCTTCTTAACCACCTTACGCATTCAATCTTTCATACGCCACATACACACCTGTCACTCTCTACGACACCGGAAACGGAAGTCTAATAAATAGTAATAATAATTTATCTATTTGCGCAGAAAAAAGGACGATAAGACATCACTACGCAAAAAGTTAGCATCATAGGCCATTGAAGAAAATATTAATCAAAATAGTTTAAAAAAGCTTTTAGAAATTTTTCGAAATGAAAATGACTTGACTTCATTTCATAATTTGCTAAAAGATCCGAGAACAATGTTATCTACTCCATGCAATCTTACTTCTGTAAAAATAAGCACTGGTTCTTTTTATTACTTTGGGGTGGCTCAGTCTATTAATATATTAATTAATCAATGTAATGTATTTCTTCCTAATTGAATTAACCGTAAATATAGATGGTTTGCCTATTAGTAAAAGTTCAACTTGTTTATGGCCAATATTAGTGTAAATAAAGTCTATTAAAGTTTTGAAAAAATATGTCAATGATAGCTTTATATTATGGTAATGGTAAACCGAAAAATCCGAATGAATATTTAGAAGAATTTGTAAATGAAGCAATTTATTTGATTACAAATGGAATTTTTATCAACAATCAAAAATATGATTTTAAAATAAAAGTTATAATATGTAACGCGCCTGCTAAATCATATATTCTAAATGTAAAAAACTATACTGGTTATTGCAGCTACACTAAATGTAAGGTGGAAGATTATATGGTTAATAATGTGTTGTGTTTTCCGCAGACAAATTTTATAAAAAGGACAGATGCTGAATTTAAACAACAATATGATGAAGATTATCACAAAGAGATTACCATTTTGACGAATTTACTTCATTTTAATATAATTAAAGACGTATTAGATTACATGCATCTTATTTGTTTAGGGGTGATGAAAAGATTGATTACACATAAAAAATATGGTTAGGTGTTGGGTAAACCACCATATAAGCTTTCACATAGACAAGTAGAATTAATTTCAAATAAAATCAAAAGCTTAAATAAATATATTCCTATTGAATTTCCACGTAAAGGTAGATTGCTTGAAGAATGCTCTCGTTTCAAAGCAACGGAATTTAAACTTATACCATTATATACAGGACCCATAATTTTCAAACAATTTCTTTCGAAAAATAATTATTATCATTTCTTGACATTACATGTTGCTACTCTAATAATGTGTAGTAACGAATTCTGCAAAAAAAATAGACATGATAAATTATGCCATAGATCTCATGAAATGCTTTGTTGAAACAAGTATTAACATTTATGGTCAAGGTTTTGTTTCCTATAACGTACATAATTTATTACATGTACATGAAGATGTCATACGATTTGGTAATTTAAATGAATTTTCAGCTTTTCCGTTTGAGAATTATATGATGCAATTAAAAAAAAGATCAGAAAAAAAGAAAAACCACTTGAACAAATAATACGTCGTGTTTCCGAATATAATAATATTCCAAGATTAGAAAATCACTTTAAAAATGAAATTGTTGCTAAAGAACATTATAACAGACTTTATCACCAAATTGTTTAGATCAATATAAAGAATTAAAATTAAAATCTTGTACTTTTAAATTAAACACTGCTGATTGTTACGTACAAATGTTGAATAATGACATTGTTCAGATATGCAACATAACTTACTGTAATAATATTATTTGTATTATTGGGCAAACATTTCTTAAGAAAAAACCATTGCCTAGATTTGTAGAATCACAAGGTTTCATAAAAAAACATTTTTTATGAAACCTTGTGATTCTACAATTCTAGGCATTTATACTATTAATCTCGACAAACTTAGTAGTTTAAAAATATATTCATTATTAGAAATTAAATGCAAAACAATGTTGTTCCCACATAAAGATAATAATGCAGTAATCTTTCCTTTATTACACATGTAAATAAACGTGTACTATTTTTTATACTATTTTGTAATAAATTCCCTCGAAGTGCAAAAACATTACTGTATTTAAATATTTAATTAATTATTAAAATTTTGTATCAGTTATTTTATTAAAGTAAATCTATTTATTCTTGATTAGTGCTAAATAATGGCGTGATAATAATGATTTAATGATTGCTGTTACTGTTACGTAGTTATCAGAATGTTGCTAAAATATTAACATTTTAATGTGTTAAATAATATTTTATTATTAATTCGATTACAAATCTAAAACGAGATTTTAATTTATTATCTATCTATTTTTAAATATTAAGTTTCAATTGATTCTGCTGTCGCAGTTTTAATAAATGATAATTTATATATGTTTATTTATATATTTTTTTTCAATTCAATATTAAATAATTTTATAAAATAAAATAGATTTAATGAAAACAGAATGAAAAGACAATAAACTCGTGCAACTCGTGCATGTTTAAATTTCCCTACCCGCCGTATCATCTTTTTGATTTCAACGAAATACCGACATTGATCTGATTAAGTGTGTATTATTGTATTTTTGATATGCAATATTGCAATTATATCTATCTTATTGTTAGTGTGATCAGTAAACTTCATATTATGTTTAAATAAGCTATTTGCATTTTTCAGAAATATGGAATGGTGCGTTTGTCATTTTCAAGTCGATGACTCTGTAGAAATTGTCCCAAATAATTGGATAATTAATGAAAATCAGTGTGTATGGCCATTAATAACAAAACCATCAAAATTATTTGAGCTTATTAAAAAAAAAGAAAATCCAAAAGATGATTGGAAAACAATAAGTGTTAGAATTTTAGGACGATACAGTAAATATTATTATACGTTAATATATTTAATATATTTAAATACTTTAATATACATATATATATTTGAATTAGAGTTTTTTATGTTTATTTTTAAAAATTTGTATACAATTTTTTATACTTTAAATGGTAGTACATAAAATATAAATGTAACAATAAAGTTGAAACAATTGCAACAGTTTAGATCTTGTATAATTTGTTATGGAAGAAGATCTCTTAAAATATATAATACAATTAGATAATAAATAAATTTGTTTTGTCTATATTTTTTGTAACTTGTTTTTAATTTATTTGTTAAAAATTGTTCAATTAATTAAGTAGCAAAAGTTTATATAAATAAGATTTAAAAAAAAAGATTTTTTTAATAATAAATAAGATTTTTTTTAATAAAAAATGTTTATTAAAAAAATCTTATTTATATTTAACCCTCAATCCCTCCCGTGTTTTTCGGCACCTTCTATCCCTCCCTATGGGTCGTTTTCGTCCTCGCCTTTATAACCATATAAATAATGGTTTAAAAAATCTGAAAAAATCTTTCTCAAAAAAATGTATACTCTTTAAACATTTCTCTTTTAGAAGAAACTACTATTATATTATTCCCAAATTTAACATGTATTTTTTAATAAACAATGAGAAAAATCAATAAAAAAGTTAATTTTTTAAAAAATATATAGCGATAGTAAAAATTTTGAAAAAAAATTTTTTTAATTAGTTTCTAGAAGGAAAAAAGTTCCTCTTTACGAAAAAAATATCTGATCAACGTAGAATAAAAGCAGATATCCAATTTCAGCATATAAAACTTGGTATTTTTTTAGGATGATGAATAGCGTAAAATAGGGAAACATCAATAAATCTATAATTATTTTTTCTGCTTAAAATTTTAACAAATTATTATTTAAAACATAGTAAAAATACAAAATTTTGTTATAAAAATAGAAAAAGAACAGTTTAAAAACAGTCGCGACAGCAATTTAAACGATGATCATCGCAAATGGTTTTGTTGCATCGAGCACAACATGATTGATCTTTTTATCATTTTTGTATAAACAATAAAAACATCTTTTTCTTTTTTTTAATTTATTAGTTAATGTTCAATCTTCCTAATATTTGCCGAATGCTGAATTTTATTGGTCTGCTCAAAGTATTCTGGATTCCTAATTTCCATTGTAGATGTTCAACTTAACATATATACATAATTATGTTCTAAATGCATGTACGTGTCCGAAAACACTTAATTTACAAAAAAAATTTTTTTTCGAAAAAGTCATTTTTACTTACGTAATCCCTCCTTATGGGTCGAAAACGTCCTATTTGAATTTTATCTGGCTGGCGTTTGGAGTAGAACAAACGGACCGGGCTGGCCTTTTGCACTGAAGACCTTTCCCCCCAAAGTTTTTTTTTAGTATAACTTTGATGGCGCTAACATCGCGGTTGTAGAAGAAATTAACAATAGTAGTTTTAAGCAGAACGAAAACGACCCATAGGGAGGGATTGAGGGTTAAGTTACTATAATTTAATTACAATATTTTTTTCTAGACGATTACAAAACTGCTGAAAGAAAATGCAAAACATCATTGGATAGAGATAATCTCTCATCTTTATCTGAATCTGCTGAATATGGAAAAGGATGTCGTGTATCGAAACGTAAAAGACAAAACAGTGATACAGACACCGATACGGGAAGCGATGAATGTAGCGAAGATTTGTCTATTGATTTTCCGACGTATATGGCAGATAAGACCGTAATTCCATCAAATTCGGCAAATAGAGGTACAATTAAGTAAAAATAATTATGAAAAACTTTGATGTTGTTTCTCTAAGAATTTTTTTCTTTCCAGATTCAGTTAATAAAACACATATTAATAAATCGAATAATGTTTGCAAATTTGGTGAAAACAATAAGAAGCAAATTTCTGATAATAAATAAGCTGAGATCCGTACTAATAAATCGAATAATAATAATATTTACGAAATCGATGGAAACAAAAAGCAAAATTCTGATATCTTAGTTAAGATCCATACTAATTTTCGCAAAAACACGCAATTGAAATGAAAGGTAATGTGAATAAAATATATTATATGAATGGAAAAAATGTCTTAACACATATTGCTATGTATACTTTTTAATTCATTTGTAATTCGTAAAATAAGTTAAGGCTGTTTTGTATTCATTATATATGATGGTATTTGGAATTTTTCAGAATTTCAACGCCAAGTTCTACGACACTTACATAACATTAATGGCCGCATAGGAGAATTAGATGACCACGTAGAATCATTAAAACAATCTAATTTTATTGCTGATCAAGAAAATGCTAATTAAAATATTACAAATGAAGTCTCATTAGAATGCATAGAAAGTTTGCCAGTAAAATAAAAAATAGAACTTCAAAAAATTGAGAGAACTTTACAAGATAAATAAATATTCCATGATGTGGTAAAATGATTATTATATTACTAAAATTATAAAATATAATATAATTATATATATATATATATAAAATATAAATATAAATATAAATATACTAAATAATAGTAGTGTGTGTACAAATGAATAAATATAATAATACATATAAATAAATGTAATAAATATAATAAGAATATAATAATAATAGTATATAAATAAAAAAAATATTTTAAATGATAATTTTTTAGGCTACAGAATTGTCGAAAATGGGCGGTAGTAATTTACAAATCATTGTAAAGAAATTGATGTGCCGAATTTTAACACCGGAAATTGGAAAAAAATACAGCTGGGAGGGGCACAAGGGAAACTTGATTTTTAAGGATTTAATTTTAGCAAAATTAGTTCTTAGTAAGTAATACAAATTTTATCTTAATTACATTATGATATGTTTAGAAAAATTATACCTTATTTTTTGTTTTAAACTAATTAATACATTGGAATATTTAAACTACATTCAAGATTTTAATCAAATTTATTTATTTAAAAATGTTGAAATTGCAATAAAAAATAAAAGAAGTTTCAGGATCGGTTATTCCAGTTTCTTGGTAAACTTACCTATTAAGTAAATATAATATGTTTGTCTTTATTTATTTAAGAAAACACATAAGGATAGACACATCCTTACCTAGTAGGTAAGTTCAAGAAGTTGGAACAACTAGCTCTCAAAGAAATTTGCTAGAATATCTGTTTTTAAAAAATCAAATATTCTTTATTATTTCAGAATCCGTAAGACTTACTACAAAGAAAAGTGTTGTACATATAACAGATGATGAAATTATAAACATCATTAAAACATGGTTAGTAATAGCTAAATTAAAAACAAAACCAACCCAGCAAAACGAAGCCAATCGTTCATGTAATAGCGAACACGAAAAATGTTAAAAATTCCTTGAAGTACAAAAAAAATGTTAAAATATTAAAAGTTTTTTGAAATACATGTGTATGTTTAAAAAAAAAAAATATTTAAGTTATTTTATTAAAAGTATGTAAGTTTTATTTTTTTTAATATACTGTAATATTAAGAAAATTATATAATGAAGTTTTAAATAAATTTATGGATATGTATCTTAAAATTTCAGTTATTAAATTTCATGTACCTTTTCAGTGCTTTAATATTATTTATAAAAAATATTTATAGGATATTTATAAATTAATAATACTTACAAATACAACTTAGAACATCCTATAAATATGTTTTAGAATATTCATGAATAATTTGTGATTATTTTTAGAATGTACATAAAACATTTAATGTTTCGCTTTGAATGTTCTATAAATATTTTCGAATAAATTTATAAATGTTCTGTGAATATTCCCGAATATATTAATAAAAATATTTATATTTTTTTCAGAATGTTTTAAAAACAATTGCGAATATTCTATAAATATTTTATAGAATATTCGCAATTGTTTTTAAAACATTCTGGAAATATAGATATACATAGAGTATACTGTTCTGTTTTAAATGTTTTTAGAAATATCTATAAATGTTGTACGAATATTTCTAAATATTTATAAAAAATATGGAATATTCAAAAATATTTATAAAATATTTGTAGGATTATTCAAGAATAATTATAGAAATTTCTAGGAACATCCAAAGCAGGACATCGCACATTCTTTGCACATTCATAGAACACTCACAGAATATTCACGAATATTCCAAAGAATATTCACAGCACATTCATGAA
The DNA here is from genome assembly GCF_013373865.1 of Monomorium pharaonis. Classification (NCBI taxonomy): domain Eukaryota; kingdom Metazoa; phylum Arthropoda; class Insecta; order Hymenoptera; family Formicidae; genus Monomorium; species Monomorium pharaonis. The sequence continues at coordinate 17,841,933 of NC_050469.1, forward strand.
ATATTCCATGCTGTGTGGGTATGATCAGATGTAAGTATATATAATTAGATACGAAAAGATCTAATAATATATGATCATATATAATCAAATCCGAAAATTGACGCAATATGATCATGTACAATCATAAAAATACATAAATAAATATGAAACTATCTATTATAATAATATATGTACATATTTTATATGATCACATAAAATAACTATTATATAATCATATAAAAAACATATATTATTAGATTTTTTCATATCTAATTATATATTTTTATGATTATATATGATTATATTGCACCAAATTTCGGATTAGATTATCCCATAAAAAAACCTTAAAAAGGTAAAAAAGATACGCTAAGTACATAAACGCGTGCTTTCCAAAATAAATTTGAGATCAATACTGTTAGCCAAGTATATTTTAAAAGACTTAAAGAAATTTATTAAATATTTGTTTAAAAATTGCTTAAACGGCTTGATGATTAAATGATTAAAATCGACCAACGGGAATATAATGAAGCAAAAACTTGGCGTGCCCGGCTCGTATTTTACTGAATTTCCAAGGCTCTATGTTATTGATATTGATAAATATATACATAAGAATGCAATTAATGTGATTCGGATATTGCTTTACTATCTGTCAGTTTCTGCTTTATTATATGTTATTACTTACATTCCCATTTTTCAAATAATTTTTTAATAGAACTATTTTTGAATGCGTTTATATACTTGAAATATCTTTTTTATCTTTGTGAAGTTTTTCATAAGTTATTTTTTTTGATTACTTTACTATCTGTCAGTTTCTGCTTTATTATATGTTATTACTTATATTCCCATTTTTCAAATAAGTTTTGAATAGAATCATTTTTGAATGCGTTTATATACTTGACATTTTTTTTTAACTTTGTGAAGTTTTCCATAAGTTATTATTTTTTTATTATTTTATTCGTACAAATAATTTTCATATTGTGTAACATTGATGAGTCATTTTAAGTCGGGCGTTTTAAGCCGGGCACGTCAAGTTTTTGCTTCACTATAATCCCGTTGGTTGATTTTAATCATTTAATCATCAAGCCCGTTTAAGCAATTTTTAAATAGATATTTAATAAATTTCTTTAAGTCTTTTAAAATATACTTGGCTAACAATATTAATCTCAAATTTATTTTGGAAAGCACGCGTTTATGTACTTGGTGTATCTTTTTTATTTTTTTAAGGTTTTTTTATGGGATTTCATTTTTTTTTTGTAAAAAATGAAATCCCATGAAAAATGATTAAAGAATTACTTCTTTTTTAAATTACATTAAGTTTCATTATACATACTTTTAAATGTGTTAATTTGATATGTATGTATGTATATGTGTATATATTTTAAATAATTTATTTTATTTTATTTGTTCTGCAAAAAATATGAATGCATTTTTAGCATTTCGAGGCCAATTGCATTTCTTTATACTTAAATCATTTATTAACACCCATTTTGCGCTTTTAGTACATATCATGTTTGTATAATGTACATCAATTATATTTTCATTGTGATGAAAGGTTGCACTAATAATTTTATATTTATTTGCATTGAGAGATAAAGTTAAGTTGAAATTATAAAATTATTTGCTTTGTTCCTTTTTCCTTTCTTTCATTTTCTCGCACTCTCTTTTCCTCTTTCTTTTTCTCGTTTCTCTTTCACCATCTTTTTATTCTCTCTATTATACATATATTATACATCTATAATTGTAATTATAGCTTGAATATTTAGAAGCTTGTAATTTTATTAATTTTTAATATTTTATTATTAATATTTTTGACATTTACATATATATCATGTATTTGTTTATGTTATATATTTATTTTATTGTTATTAACTTATTAGATTTTTTTCACGTATTAATATTTACCATTTACATTACAAAATAATTTTTTTTATATTTTGGTTTTGTAAAATTGTATGTAGGCATATCGTGAAGCCCCTTGAAGGACAAACCGGCTTTGCGTGTATGTGTGCATGTTTATGTGAAAATAACTCAAGTGAACTTTTTCGTGCAAGAGATCTCGAGATTTCAGAATTATCAAGTTTATTATATTTTTTTCGCGTACCATATTCGCATACAATATTCACCACTTACATTACGAAGTAATTTTATTTTAGTTTTATAAAATTGTATGTGGACACATTGTGAAGCCCCTTTATGGACAAACTGGCTTTGCGTATGTGTGTACATCTAAATCTGTGGAAAATAATCCAAGTGAGCTTTTTTGCGCAAGAGATTACGAGATTTCAGAGTGTACCAATTTTAATCGGAGTGGTCGCATTCGAAAGCTCACATCAATATTATATAACAAAATTACTGTAGGATATTTCCGCCTGCGCCTTTTCTCTCGAAATCATTCCATCGGGAGCTCGTTCGCGTCCGCGACCGGTCGTTCACGCTCGTGTTACCATGCGACTTCGCTACCGGTCGTTCGTTTTCGGCGGTCTTCGTTTCCGCTCGGCGTCTCGCGCTTCCATTGCAGCAGATCGTGAGCGGCTCTCGCCATGCTCACCTCATACATAACCAAAAAACGCGTCGATCAGTCGGAATCAGTTTATTTTGTGTATTTCTACCTCCTCAATAAAGTACAAAATAAGAAGACTCTAAATTTCTTCGAACACACCTTCCCGAGAAATCACGCCGGGAAATTCAGTGTGTGGGGCACAAGCCCGAAACGGCCAAAAGCCGATACATATGGTCCTTCGAGCCGGATCCGTTACACCGTCCGTAGCGGCTCAATTAGAGGAACGTAAGATTAAATTGGAGAATCATTGGACCGAATATGACATCGTACAAACTAAATTAGAGATGCATGACGAATCCGAAGCAAATCACCGCGTCACCTTTGAAGACGCGTTCTATTCCTTGTCGGCCAAAATTCGCGAAATGCTCAATATTTCGACACGCGGTACGGCCATGGTCGCGCCGGCATCGTTAGATGCGAACCAAGCGCAGGAATCCGATAGAATAAAATTGCCGAAGTTAGACATTCCTAAATTTTCCGGAAAATATGACGAATGGTTTTCGTTCTACGATACCTTCAAATCAACGGTGCATGAGAACAAATCTCTCAGTAACGTTCAAAAATTGCGTTATCTAAAGAGCGCTCTTCTTGACAGCGCGCTCAAGCTAATAAATTCCTTAGAAATTTCCGACATAAATTACGAGGTGGCGTGGAACTTATTACAAGAGCGTTATTGTAACCAACGTGTGATCGTTCAGGATCACATAAGCGCGATCTTAGATTTAGCAACTATGAAAAGAGAAAATGTTATCGAACTGCGACAAATCGCAGATGGCGCAACGACACACATTCAGGCCCTTCAGGCTCTAAAGCGTCCTACATCTGAATGGGATGATATATTAATTATAATTTTAAGTCGCAAACTTGACGCGCGCACTCTCCGCGATTGGCGATTGTCGCTAAAGGGTTCTGAACTGCCCACCTTAAAACAGTTTCTCGGCTTTATAACACATCGATGTCAAACTCTCGAGACGGCTAGCAGACCGGATGTCAATTCTCCCAAAAATGAAAATACGCAGTCACAATCCAACACGAAACGTCAGTCTTCGTGTACTGCGACGATTAAATCTAAATGCGGTTTTTGTAATGGAGAGCATCTCATATATTATTGTCAAAATTTTTTAGCATTGCCCGTCTCCCAAAGAGTTTTAGAAATTCGTAAGCGCAAACTGTGCACCAATTGTCTAAGATCCATTGATCATTCTTCAAATAAATGCCCATCAAGCAATTGCAGAATTTGCAAGGCGAAACACAATACATTGCTTCATCTTGCAACTGCCGAAACAAAGGAAAAGGAAAAACGCGATCGCGCTACCGAAAGCGGCGCCGAAACGAGCTCGACCAGCTCTTCGGCTGCCGTAGTCACGCACTCCACACATTCTCTTGATGGCAAATGCGTTATGCTCTCTACTGCCGTCGTTTATGCATATGATAGCAAGGGCTCTCGCAAATCTTGTCGCGTCTTACTGGACAGCGGTTCTCAAGCCAATTTCATATCAAAAAGGTTCTCAGATGCACTCGGACTTCCAACAAATTCAATCGACATCTCGATCTCGGGTGTAAACAAAACGGTCACGAGATCGTCTAAATCCACAACAGTATGTTTACAGTCACGTACCAATGCCTTTAGCATTTCGAGCGATTGTATAATCACAGATCAAGTAACGAATAAACTTCCCGCCTTTACCATGAAAAGAAGTACATTTGAGATACCGCAAAATTTGAGATTGGCTGATCCGCAGTTCCACATCTCATCAGAAATCGACATATTAATAGGCGCGGAACACTTCTGGAACTTGCTCTGTGTCGGTCAAATTAGGGCCTCCCCAACACATCCGACGTTACAAAAAACGCGATTCGGGTGGATCTTAGCCGGACGACTGAGCGGCTCACCGACTTCCGGACAACGCATACAATCATTTCACGCGACCGTGACCAACACGCAATTACGCGATCAATTATCGCTTTTCTGGCAAATCGAGGACGTTGCTGAAAATCCAAATAATCATACGATTGAGGAGGCTCAGTGTGAGCAACACTTTTTGCAAAACTTATCTCGAACTCCGCAGGGTAGATTTGTCGTTAAGCTTCCGTGTAAGGAACCAGGATTTGACAAACTCGGAGAGTCAAGGGACGTTGCCCTGAAAAGGCTGTATAGTTTAGAAAGGCGTTTTAGACGCGATCCCGAATTAAAAATTCAATACTCTCAATTCTTAAATGAATATTTGGCATTAGGCCACATGATACAAATTGACGAACAATCCGATGATAATTCGAAATCCTTCTACTTACCTCATCATTGCGTCTTCAAGCCTACTCTGGGTTCCAACAAAATTAGAGTGGTCTTCGACGCTTCGAGCAAAAGCTCTACTGGCACCTCTCTGAATGAAGTATTAATGGTGGGTCCAACCGTTCAACAGGATCTAGTATCTATATTACTCCGATTCCGCATTTTTCGTTATGTTCTCGCGGCGGATATCATTAAAATGTATCGGCAGATAAAGGTGCACCCCTCGCAAACGCGCTACCAACGCATTCTTTGGCGGGACGATCCGAATTCCGACGTCAAGGTTTACGAACTCGTTACGGTTACATACGGCACGTCTTCCGCTTCTTATTTGGCCACTCGGTGTCTCAAATGGCTAGCCGAACGATACTCAAGCAAATATCCGAGTGGCTCTACATCCGTGGGACGCGATTTTTATGTAGATGATCTGCTCACGGGAGCCGATACAATTGATCAAGCCAAAATAATTCGCGATGAGGTCATTAATTTATTGCGCTTGGGAGGGTTCGAGCTCAGCAAATGGGCATCCAATTGCCCTGACTTGTTGACGGACCTTAGCAATCAAAATAACAATGTTATTATAATCGATAAGGACTCAGAATCATCTCTTTTGGGGGTTCATTGGAATCAGACTAAAGACACACTCCTTTTTTCTTACAAAAATAGCGACACTCATGATACAGTTTCCAAACGAACAATTCTATCTGAGGTGGCTCGATTGTTCGACCCGCTAGGCCTATTAGGCCCGGTAATTGTTTTGACCAAACTAATCTTACAAGAACTCTGGCAATTGGGCTCTCACTGGGATGAGTCGGTTCCGCAACACCTTCATTCGCGCTGGTCGGAACTCAAATCACAATTGACTACTATCAATCAGCTCTCCATTCCGCGCTGCGTTAAATTCACTACTGATCCGCTATCCATACAGCTTCATGGCTTTTGTGATGCAAGTCAGCGGGCGTATGGAGCGTGCGTCTATGTGCGTACGCAATTCAAAAAAAATGAATATCGTACCGAATTGTTGACTTCTAAGTCTCGCGTTGCACCGCTCAAGGCTGTATCTCTGCCGCGCCTTGAACTCTCGGCAGCATTGTTGCTAGCGCGACTAATCAAGAAAATCGGCGCGTCATTTGACCTGACCAACTTGCAAACATTTTTATGGTCAGACTCTACAATCGTCCTGAACTGGATATCCTCACCGTCGCGACAATGGTCCGTTTTCGTAGCTAATCGAGTGGGCGAAATCCAAGGCATTACGGATCCAGAACGATGGCGTCACGTCAAATCTTCGGACAATCCTGCCGACATTTTATCTCGTGGACTCAATCCGCGTGAACTAGCAAGTTCATCAATATGGTGGCACGGTCCCACCTTTTTACAACAAAGCAACGAGCTCTGGCCTAACAGTGAATTCGTTCGCACAACAAAAAACCACCCGGAACAAAGGCAATGCCATGCGGCCACCACCGTTTTCGAAAATAACATCGTAGATGAATTGCTTAATAGACACTCAACTCTCAACAAAGCATGTCGCATTCTATCATATTGCTTAAGGTTCTCTAAGCCTTATCGCAAATTTGCATCGACCAATTTCATATCTCACCAAGAAACTCAATCAGCTCTGTGCATCATGTGCAAGGTAGTACAAGCTCAGGCGTTCGCAGAGGAACATAGGGCGCTATGCAAGGGCAACGTTATTAATTCTTCAAGCAGCATTTTGTCCCTCTCTCCATTCATAGGTAAAGATGGATTAATTCGAGTGGGCGGAAGGCTAGACAATTCAGATTTGAATTTTGACACCCGCCATCCGATTTTACTACCGCGCAATCACATATTAACCAAACGTATAATAGAGCAGGAGCATCTGCGCAATGCACACGCTGGCACACAAGCCACCATGGCGGCAGTGAGACAACGGTTCTGGCCAATCTCGATGCGATCAATTACGCGAAAAATTATCAAAAATTGTGTAACTTGTTTCAAAACAAATCCTATTTATTCGGAGGCCATAATGGGTTCACTACCCGCAGGTCGCGTGACCATTTCAAAACCGTTCTCCCACTGTGGGGTGGACTATGCCGGTCCCTTTCTGCTACGCGAATCGAAACGACGCAATGCCCGTAGTCATAAGGCCTATCTGGCCATTTTCGTGTGCTTCGCGACAAAGGGAGTGCACTTAGAACTCGTTAGCGACCTTACCAGCGATACCTTTATTGGCGCACTCAAACGATTTGTGTCGCGTAAAGGAAAACCGAGTTGTATGTATTCCGACAACGGAACCACCTTCGTCGGAGCTCAAAGGCAATTAAAGGAATTTTTTGATTTTCTAAGCAATGAACAAACTCAAACTAGTGTTCAATTCTTTTTACGCGACCAGGGAACTTCCTGGAAATTTATACCTCCCAACTCTCCGCACTTCGGCGGTTTGTGGGAGGCAGCAGTAAAATCTGCAAAATTACATTTACATCGAATAGTCGGAAAATCGCCTTTGACCTTCGAAGAGTTACAGACAATATTTTGTGAAATAGAGGCGATTCTGAATTCGCGTCCGATTACGCCACTAAGCGCTGATCCTAACGACTTAGCCTATTTAACTCCGGGTCATTTCTTGGTTGGCACCGCCCTGAACAGTTTTCCTTACGAAAATCTAATCGATATTAATGAAAACAGATTAGTGCGTTGGCAGCAAATCGAGCAAATGCGGCAACATTTTTGGCACAGATGGAGCCGAGAGTACCTACATACTCTCCAAGAACGTTCAAAATGGAAAATTAATAAGGGCGAGCAGTTAAAGCTCAATCAAATGGTACTATTGCAAGTACAGGGCCTCGCACCACTCCAGTGGCTACTAGGCCGAGTTGAAGAAATTCATCCGGGCGCCGACAATGTTGTCCGTACTGCTACTATCCGTACAGCAAGGGGTTTATATACTAGACCCCTGTCAAAAATTGCTATTTTGCCACTAGATTCATGACATGTTATTTAATATCCAACCGTATTTTAGCCTACTTAAGCGTCGACTGTATATTTTTATATTGAGTCAGTTATCCGTCTTGTAACCTCGACATTCAGAAGATTTTCTCATTTGTTACCCCTTTTAAGCAGATTTTATTGTATTTCCGCATTCTGTGCTTTAAGTTTTTACCTTCGTAATTGAATTCGTTTGTTTTAGATGCTACATAAACAGCTACGTTCATGCGTTTTGAAAGTGAATCCTTTCAACGGGAGCGGCATTGTAGGATATTTCCGCCTGCGCCTTTTCTCTCGAAATCATTCCATCGGGAGCTCGTTCGCGTCCGCGACCGGTCGTTCACGCTCGTGTTACCATGCGACTTCGCTACCGGTCGTTCGTTTTCGGCGGTCTTCGTTTCCGCTCGGCGTCTCGCGCTTCCATTGCAGCAGATCGTGAGCGGCTCTCGCCATGCTCACCTCATACATAACCAAAAAACGCGTCGATCAGTCGGAATCAGTTTATTTTGTGTATTTCTACCTCCTCAATAAAGTACAAAATAAGAAGACTCTAAATTTCTTCGAACACACCTTCCCGAGAAATCACGCCGGGAAATTCAGTGTGTGGGGCACAAGCCCGAAACGGCCAAAAGCCGATACAATTACCATTAGATTTTTTATTATGATTTTAGTTTCTGAGATACTTTAACTGAAAGTGAATTTAACAGCTAAATTCCAGATAAAGCTTAGTAGCGGCGTGACATTTGCGCAGTGAAGTTTGCGTCATTTGCGTCATGCAGCAGGGTTCTTTATGTACTTGGCATCGCGCCGCTACCGCGTCGCTTATATATATATGATTATATATTATTAGATATTTTCGTATCTAATTACACAGGCACACAAAAAAGTGGTTGGTCCGGCGGACCAGACTACTCTACTCTTATGTATTTTGACCAGCTGAATCAAAATCCAAAGTCAGAATTGCTGAATTGGCTCATTTTTTACTAACTCCCCAAAAAAATTTTTTTTAACGTTAATCCGGCTGATCAGACCAGTCTATTTTATGTATTTTAATCCGCTGAATTGAAATTCAAGGTCAGAATTGCTGAATTGGCTGATTTTTTTCTAATCTCAAAAAAAAAAACACCTTGTAAAAGCAGTTTGGGTCACAAATGTATAATGCAGAGCGTGCAGGCTTGCGTAAACAAATTACCCGAGAATAATAATCGGAAAAATTAAATACGTATGACAAGTCTGGGCTTCTGTGAATGAATGGAAAATTTACTTCCTTTTTCTATTATATCTAACTCTTTTAATCTCAAAGGTTCTGTGCAATGGCTTTCTCTTAGATTTTTTTCTTTTCACGGAGACGTTTGAGCGTCCAGCAGAAATCAGCCATGTTTACATTCTACTTGCCTTGATATCGATTCTCCATCTCCTTGATGTCCTGATGAAATCTTTGTCCCTGTTTTTCACTATAATCACCTAGATTTTCTGAGAAGTAGTCGATATGAAAATCCAAGAAATGCAACTTAAGATTCATTAAGCAACATAGTTTTCTATAGTTTTCCATCATTTCCGCCACCCTTTTCTCTGTAATCTTGACTTTTGTGGTTCCTAGAAAATTTTCTGTGACACCTTTGAAACTCAACCATGCTGCTCTTTCGTCTTCATTTATTTTGATGACAAAACTGTCGTCTCTCAATATTTTACGTATTTGAGGTCGAATTTCTTCCATCCTTTTTCATTGAAAATTTTTTCCCGCAATTTTTCATCAAAAATGTTAGAAAATTTTTCTTGTAAATACTGGTAGCATTCACCTTTTTTATTTAGAGCTTTCACCCATTGTTTCACGAGTCCTAATTTGATATAAAGAGGTGGAAGAAGAACTTTTGAAGGCTTAACTAACGGTTTATTTATGATGTTTTTATACCCAGGTTGCAAAAACGTCCTTGTCGGCCATTCTTTTCTTATGTAATGGTTCGTTTGATCTCTATTATCCCATTCACATAGGAAGCACGGTTTTTTGGGGTAACCTGATTGTTAACTCAATAATATGGTGGAGAAATTTTAGATCCCCACAAATTTGCCATCTACGTTCTGTGTATTTAATTTTTTTAAGAATTGTTTTCAGGTTTGTGTACTCTTGTTTTATCACTACCGAGTGCGCTACAAGAATGGAAGCATATACATTAGTATTGTGCAGCAACACTGCTTTCAAGCTTCTCTAAAAAGAATTGAATAGTCTCCACTCATCACACTTGTAACATTTAGGTTTCAGTTTGTTCATTAATCCAAACCTTCGAGAATAAGAGTTATATACAATAGAAAAAAAGAGTGAATTTTCTACGCTATTTATTCACAGAAGCTCAGACTTGTCATACCTATTGAATTTTCACCGGGTAATGTGGTTACGCAAGCTTGCTTAGTAAACACTAGATATTCCTGAAATATTCCCTTTGTATTCCAAAAGTTCCGTATATCTCAGAATAATAAAAGAATGTTTATTGAATCTTCAAATAATCGTGAAATATTCAAAATATTCTATAAACACTACTTGTATGTGCAATAAGAAATATTCTGTGTACATTTTGGTATATGTATAAAATATTTCATAAAATATTAATGGAACGTTTTTAGATCAATCTGAAGTCAGTTCTACAATGAGCCGTTAGCTGTTATACAGTCGACCGTTTGCCATATCAAAAAACTACAAGTGGATTGGCTACTTATTCTGTACATAGGTTTGTTTTAAAAATATTATCTCAAATTATTACGAAGGTAATATAATTTGCTTTTATTTTAAGTAATAATGTTTTCCTTTCATATTTTACGTGTTTTTTATTTAATAGCTATATTGTATAACATATCTGTAAAGAAATAAATATTTATAAATAAATATTTAAGTAATTTCTAAAATTATTTTTAAAACTTAACATTTTTTTAGAAATAATTTTACTGTATAAATCTATATATATAAATACAGTATTATTCAAAATAAATAGTGGAATATACATGGAATATTCTCTAAATGTTTTTATGTACATCCTAAAAATATTCCTAAAACATTCAAAACAGATAGAATATTTTGTGCTTATTTGAACATTCACTATAATATTCTGGGATGTTCTGGAATATTCTTATAATGTTAATTTTTGATTTTAGAAATATTTTATGAATATTCCACGTATATCTAATGTTTACAAGGTGCACGCTCTGGATTATACATTTGTGACCCAAACTGCCTTTACAAAGTGTTTTTTTAAGGTTAGGAAGAAATGAGCCAATTCAGCAATTTTGACCTTGAATTTGCATTTAGCAGATCAAAATACATATAAATAAACTAGTCTAGTTTGCCGGACCAACATTAAAAAAAAAAGTTTAGGGGGTTAGGAAAAATAAGCCAATTCAGCAATTCTGACCTCGAATTTGGATTTAGCGGGTCAAAATACATAAGGATAGACTAGTCTGGTCCGCCGGACCAACATTAAAAAAACTTTCTCTGAGGTTAAGAAAAAATGAGCCAATTCAGCAATTCTGACCTTGGATTTGGATTCAGCAGGTCAAAATACGGTAAAAATGTCAAATAAGAGACCCAGCCCCAATGACCTTGATCTTGACATATATTGTCAAGATTATGACCCCGAGTAATGTAATAAAAGGTTTTAGCCGTCGCTCATTGTTTATTAAAAAGTTATAAACACAAGAAGTTTTATGAATTACATGTAATTTTCCAAAACTACATATAAAGATGACGTTTTGCCTGAAGAATCGTGAAGTTATATGGTATAGAGAACGCATGGGCGCGGGAGGGGTTCCGCTTGCACATCCTCTCCACATATATTTTTTCCTAACTCTAACCCAACCAATTTTATGCCGTTATTTGGATAATATGAAATCATTGGAAACGAACAGCGTGGATCTTGTTTGGCGCGGAAAGTCGCGAACCCATGTTGTATAGTACAAGCGTGGATGTCGTTTACTTTACGTAAAGCTGATCGTGTATCGTATTTATAAAACTTGAATCAAACTCGTTTCACAGGTTTATGTTTACGTTTGTACCTACAAAGGTTTATATTTGGTTACACTACATCAATACGTATTGAGTACTTAGTCCACAGAGATACTTTAGTCAGTGAACATTATAGAGAAAGATTTCATAAAACGTTTGCACTAGTTTATTAATATAACACATAACTTTAAATCTATGTGGAATTATTTGTGTGAAAAAAGGTAGTTCATGAAAAAATAACATGTCCAAAATGTAAAAACGAAATACAACTATACAATGTTTTGGACTATTTGTGCTTTTAATTGAAAGAAAATTAATATAGTTTCAGAAAACGCGTGGGCGGGGGAAGGCCTCCGCCTGCATCCCCTGCCCGTAATTTTTCCTAACTTTAACCCAACCAATTTTATGTAGCTATTTGTATAATACGAAATCATTGGAAACAAACAGTGGATCTTGTCCGGCGCGGAAAGGCGCAAACTCATGTGGTACAGTACAAGCGTGGACGTCGTTTATTTTATGTTTCATAAATACGATACATGATATCAGTGCTTTACGTAAAATAAACGACGTCCTCGCTTATACAGTACCACATGGATTTGCGACTTTTCATGTCAAACAAGATCTACTGTTCGTTTCCAATGTTTTCGCATTAACCAAATGACATAAAATTGATGGTTGAAGTTAGAAAAAAATACGGGCGGAGCTCCTCCCCCGTCCACGCGTTCTCTATACCATATAATTTTTCATACAAAATATTATCTTTATAAACATGTAGTTTTGGGAAATTACATGTAATTTATAAATCTTCTTGTGTTTATAACTTTTTAATAAGTAATGAGCGACGGCTAAAATCTTTTATACGTTACTCAGGGTCATGATCTTGACAACATATGTCAAGGTCAAAGTCATTGGGGCTAGGTCCCCTATTCGGCATTTTTACCCAAAATACATAAGGATTGACTAGTCTGGTCTGTCGAACCATCCACTTTTTTTTGTGTGCCTGTAATATTTAAATGACAAAATGATATGATTTTATCTGTATGTCATTATATTCAGTTACATATGATTATATATGGAAACATCTGAACAAATATGATTACAAACCAATAAGATCATATCGGGTCAAAATTTTGATATTATTATATATAATTGTATATGTTATTAGATCTATTTATATCTAATTATATATATATATATATTTATAGATAATATAAGTATTATGCTCATATATTTATATATGATATAAATATATTTTTAAAATATTGAGATAAAATGTTAGAAAAATATATGAATAGAAAAATACTTAACCGTTCTTACAACGAAAAAGTTAGCAAAATATTATCAAATTGGAATAACTTAATAGCATTATATAGTTGAAAAAACTAAGGTTGCTGTAATATAACAACTGGAATGTACTAGCAGAGCAAGTATCGATCAAAGTATGACTCACGTTGTACATAATAAATCGACTGTCGCATTTCCCTTTGCGCAAAGTGTCTTTACGATCACTCGCTACACGTGTGTAATGAAACTTTTAAGCAGATAGTCCAACAGCGAGAAAACAACTAGGTAAAAGTAGAGGATGTATAACGCGGAATCGAAAAGTTATTGTTATTAGAAACAGTAATAATAAATAATATTATCTATTCCTCTGTTAATCTATCCTAGAGGCCAGCAAAATTAAATCAGTGAAACTGAATATAATCTTAATTCAATCATATGATAGTATTAAGATATTATTTGGTAACATTATCAATAATAATTTAAACAGTAATAATGTCTCTGCGTTTATTAATATTTTGTAAGTTGCATTTACATATAATTTAAAAATAAATGTTTGTAAACTTTGTAATAAGAAATATTTATAAAAAAATTCAATAAAAATTATTTTATTCAAACAGAATAGTTTTTAAATATATTATACTTATATATAAATCTTTATAAGATCATCTTTAAAAGATTATAAGATATATTTATGTATTTGTTCAAAAAATTTGATAGAAAAAGGTTATCAATGCCTTTATAGATTTCCTAGAACAATTTCTTTATTTCTCGGTAACTAAACATTGCACTGTATTCATAATGTTAATATCGTATGTTAATATACCTGTTATGTTTGTTTTGAAATCCAATTCCTCAGATATTTATTTTTGGTTATGTTATAAAAATATTAGAGGAAAGGCACCGAATTTGGAACACTACTTCGTTTTTGGACTATATTTCTTAAATAATAGTTAAAGAAACACTTTTGAAAATACTAATTTAAATTGGGAAGTATTATCTTCTATCAAATATATCTTCTATCAAATAATATAGTAATTTTTACAATACTTTTGTATTTTTTAAATAATTATTGTTTTTGTGATACATGTCAAAAAGGTCATCTGACAAAATGGGCGCCTGATTTGGAACCTATATACTATCGAAGTATTAATGTTATATTTTATTGATTTATACATCTTACCTCCCTGATGGAAAAATTTCTCATATTTTTTCAGAAATTTTTTCAGAATTTTTCATCTTTTATATTTTTGAAAAATTTTGAAAAATTCTAAAAAAATATTAAAAATTTTTCAAATTTTTTCAGAAATGACTGAATGGGAATTCACAGAATATTTCAACATCTTTTTATGTGACAATTTATGAAAAATATAAAGAATTTTTCAAATTTTTTCAGAAATTATTGAATGAGAATTTTTAAAATATTGCAGTATTCCGTGGAAAAAAATTTCTGAATAATACTAAGAATTTTTTAAATTTTTTTAAAAATGATCGTATGAGAATTTTCAAATTATTTCAATTTCTGCATATATGAAAATTTCTAAGAAAATAAAAAAATTTTTCCGATTTTTTCAAAAATAATTAGATGAGAATTCTCATAATATTGTAGTATTTCTACAAATGAAAATTTCTGAATAATAATAAGATTTTTTCAGAAATAACCAAACAAGAAATCTCAGAATATTTCAAAATCTGTGTATATAAAAATTTTTGAGAAATATCCTAGGTAGCAAAGATAAGTCATTTTGACATCAAATCTTGGTCATATTCGTATGAATGATCTTATGATCAAAATGCGACCATGACATTTAAATGACGGCATATTGACGTTATTTAATGAGGTCTTTATGACGTAATATTTTGGTCCTATTTCTCGCCGTCATTCCGTGACGTTATTATAACGTATTAATTCGATCCTGCTTTTCGGTTAGCAAATATATTAATTTGAATTTTATGCGTTTATTTTTTATTAATTTGTATGAACATAATTCAACATATAAACATATAAACAAACATAAAAAAACTGTTAATTCTAAAGACTATATATTAATCATCATCAAACACTATAATATTTAGAATTATCCTAGATAGCACACAATAATTTATGATAAATATTTTTTAATATTTATTTTAAAAAAATGTTATATAAATATTTTATACATATTTTATATATAGTACATAAAGAAAAAAATCTGTATTCAACATATTATTAAAATATAAACTAAATATTTTATACAATATTTATGGTAAATAAAAAATAAAGATTTGTACAAGTACATTTTGTAAATATTTATAAATATTTCATAAACATTTTTATAATATTTATGATAAATCTTTATGATCTGATAAATCTAAAATCACAAAAATATTCATAAAATATTTGGATAAATATTTATAAAATATGCAAATAAATATTATAAATATTTTGTGAATATTTTATAAATATTGTGTGCTGTATGAGATATAATTTAGCTTTATCAAAAGAACATAACAAAAACATATTTTTATAAGTTATTCCACATGTTATTTGCATATGTAAAAATCAGTAAAAAAACTGTAGATTTATATTTATATATAAATATTATTTAACTATACGTTTTATGTTTCTGACATTTGTTAGGCTGATCTATAACAAATACGTATTCATGAGCATCAAGTGTTCATGGGTCATCGCGAAGTGCTAGGTTGCATACGATCTTCGAAGTCAAGCAATATCGACGGCGGTTCAGAGTTAGATGGGTGACCACAAAAGTTAGGCAATGCCAGATGTGACTATGGTGTAGTGGGGATAACGATGCTTGTTGAGAAACAACACAAATTTATATATTTTTTTAAATTATAATTATGTTATAATGTATCATCATGATACACGAAATGTATCAATTCTCAGAATTTTTTTAGAAATATTTAGAAATATTCAAAAATTCTCTGAATTAATCAGAATTTTTCATTTTTCATCTAAGTTTTTCTAAGAAACGTTCCAATTTTTACAAAAAATCGGAAAAATTATCAGAAATTCTGAGAAAAATCTAAAAAATTCAGAAAAATTTTTCCACCAGGGCTAATGTAGTTCTATACACTATCTTATTCCGTTAGGTTCATCTAAGAAACATATTTTTTAACAAACATGCTTTTTTTGACTTGCCTATTGTCTTGCCTCAAAACATTTAGGTTATTATACATATAGGTTATATATTAACCCTCTGCCACACCTTATTTTTCTCCCGATTCCTACACACAGGGGTTACGTTAACCCCAAAATTTCATTGACTTATATCTCCAAATATATTTAATCGATTTTAACTTTTTTTTTTAATCAAAAGGAAAAAATCTCAGAATTATGATGGTCTTGGCTGAAAAGTCGAAGATATTAAAAGAAAAGAGATTTTTTTTACAAATGAAAAAAGAACGAAAAATTTTTATAAAAATTTGCCTTTTTTCAAACGCCTGTATTTATTAGAAAAAAAAAACAGATAAAGTAATTAAAATAGTGATCAATGGAAAGGGGAAGGGTTGTACTTTAAGAATCTATCGTCAGTTTTTTGATTCTGTTTAAAAAATATATTTATTTCGTAATGTGAATTTAGTAAAAAATGAATGCAGTTTAAACACAATAGTAAAAGAAAATAATAATATTTATTTAAAAAACATAATTATTAATACACAAAAACATAATTACACAGGCACACAAAAAAAAAGTGGTTGGTCTGGCGGACTAGACTAGTCAATTCTTATGTATTTTGATCTGCTGAATCCGAATCCAAGGTCAGAATTGCAAAGTTAGCTCGCATTTCCTAACCTAAAAAAAATTTTTTTTGAGATTAGGAAAAAATGAGCTAATTCAGCAATTCTGACCTTGGATTTGGATTCAGCGGGTCAAAATACATAAGGATAGACTAGTCTGGTCCGCCGGACCAACATTAAAAAAAAATTTTTTTTTGAGGTTAGGAAAAAATAAGCCAATTCAGCAATTCTGACCTTGGATTTGGATTCAGCGGGTCAAAATACATAAGAATAAAGTAGTCTGGTTTGCCGGACCAACATTAAAAAAAAATTTTTGTTAAGCACAGTTCAAACTCCCCCCTTCTCCAGTCCCAGTGTCCCCTTGCTAAATACTTTTAAGTAGCGGGCATTTCAAAATCGACTAGGGTTACCGTAACCCTATGTGTAGGCAGAGGGTTAAAGTTACGATCGCGGCCTAGCTATACTACGGTCACGACATAGTAACAGTTATCAGTGCTCGACCTCTGATCTCACGGAATGTTTCAAAATTTACGCACATGCGACAACTTTATGTTTACAAATGCACTACAAAATATAAAAGAGAAAAGTAAAAAGAAAGAATTTTGGGAAACTACAAATATGTGAAATAATGTAATGTTATTGATAATACATTTACTATTGTTTAAACTGTGCAATTTGGAAGAGAACATTATGCAAACTCTCGCTTCTAACGAATTTGTTTTTAACAGATTTTACGCAAAAAAGGGCATAAATGTAAAAAACATTTTATTTCATTTTTATTTCATTAATTAACAAAGCGAATCATGTTTTTATCACTATTGGTACGGTTTAGTTTCCGAGAATGTTTAGTTTCCAAGAAATAAGGGGGTTCCAATTTAGAAAACTGTTCCAAATTCGATGTATTTCTTCTATAATTAATGTAATGTTTTACACACACACACACGCGCGCGCGCGCGCGCACGCACACACATACACACACACACACACACAATACAAACAGCTCTGCCCAAAATTTTTTGAGTATTAAAACTTGCCGTGGCTTAAATTTAACTTTTTAAATGTAGAACCAGATGTGGTTAATTTAAACAAAAATTGAAAATGGTAGTATTATAATATCATTTTCGCAGGTAATATCCAGTAAGCAAAAAATCATTGCTGCAACATTATTATGATGTTATTCACCAACATAATAACGTTTCCAAGTACGTAGTTTTTAATGTTGTATACAACGTCATCATGAACAAACTTTGGTTTCAATTTGGAGGTAATGTTGAAATAACATTTGCAATGTTGTTGTAAATAATATTGCATTTATATTTTTTTAACATTTTAACATTTTTGCGAAAATGTTAAAATAATATTGTGAAAATGTTGAAATAACATATTTATAATGTAAAAAAAAAAATTAAATTGGCATGGTTTCTCAACAAGCACAGTTATCCCATCATAGTCGCATTTGTCGTTGCTTAACTTCTGCAATTAGAAAAACGGTCACACATCCAACTATGAACTATCGTCGACATTGCTTGACTTCGAAGATCCTACACAACCTAACGCTTCGTGATGATCCATGAACACTTGATGCTCATGAATACATATTTGTTATAGATCAGTTTAATAGATGTCAGAAAGATGAAACTCGTAGTTAACTAATTTTTTTGTCAAATATGCTAGTTCTCAATGATTATATCCCTTATTAAAAAAATATATATATATATTTATAAATAAATATGAATAAATATAATCACAGTTTTTTTTGACTGATTTTTACATATGCATATTACATAACATGTGGAATGACTTATAAAACTATGTTTTTGCTGTTCTTTTGATAAAGCTGAAACTATATAATTATAAAATATTAATAGAAAATTGTAATTGGTCGTTATTTTTTTTCTTTGAAAAGAGGTACAAAAATTAATATTTATATAAAACAATAAAAAATCCTACAAATTTTTACTTTCGGTAAAGATTTTTAGATATTCATAAAAATTTCTTCCGCCAGAACGTTATTCATTACATTAAATTAATAACAAAGTGTAACATTATTAATTATATAAACGTTACAACACAAAACACATCCCGGGAAAAAAAGTTTATATCTAATTATGTATAATTATATCATATTATATATAATTACATATAATAAGATCAATTTATATATTAATTTATATATAATTATATCAAAATATTTATAACTTTATATGAAATTATGCAACATTATATTTTTGAGTGAACAATTATATATAATTGTATCAAAATATTTATAACCCCATATTGAATTATACAACATTTTATTAAAATTACTTTTCGAATAAATAAATATGTATAATTATATTAAGATATTTATAAACTTATATTGAATTATACAGCATTATATTAGAATTCTTTTTTGATTAAATAATTATATATAATTATATCAAAATATTAATTTATAACTCCATATCATATTATTCAAAGTTATATTAGAATTTTCTAAATTTAAATTATATACAAATTTATATATAATTGTATCAAATTAGATATAATTATATATATACTTTTATGTTTGATTAAAATATATATAATAATGTGTTTGCATTAAATTTGCATAAAAATACAATTTTTATATTATAGAATAAGTAATTTTATTTTTATGTATGTATGCGCGCGTACATAAAGTTTATCGTTCACATAATTAAAGCACAGAGATAGCACAGAGATAGCACAGAGATAGCACAAAAAGAACTCAATAATATATTATCAATTATGAATTCTTTTTAAGATGCAAACAGAATTATTTTTATAAAAAAGATCTTAAAAAGAATTCATAATTGGTGACATACAATTGAATTCTTTTTGAACTCTGCTATCTGGGAAGATTAATTTCTATTGCATATTATAAATTTTATAATTTATAATATTTTATAATTTCACACAAAAACACATGATTAATAAGCGATATTTAAAAGACAAAACAGATTCTTAGACCGAAGACAAGGAACCAAAATTATATTTACAAAAACGCGCAAAGACGTTAACTATTTTGATTAATATATGTGTATATAACATAAATATAAATATAAATACAAATATGTACAAACAAAATATAAAAATTTAATCCCACATAGAAACGAAACCAATGGACGTCTACTGGACGTCTGTCATGGAAGTTTGGAACTTCCAATGAACGTTAGAGATCCAATACAGAACCATCATTGGAAATCCACAGTTCTGCATTGCGTACGTCCATTGGACCTTCAATGGACGTCATCAAGGATGTCTATTGGGCGTTGTGTGGATCGTGGGAGCTTCATGGAGCCTCAATGGACGTCTGACGAATGTTTCGTAGATCATTACATATAAAAAAATGTATTCTTAACAAAATGCAAAAGTGCCTTTATTCAAGAATATTTTATACTTAAAATAGTGTTGAGTATAAATATTTCTTGATTAAATGTATTATTACATTTCTTATAAATGTTTCTTTAGACATATTATTTTTCTTAAATAAAAGTTTTTATTTTGTCCTTCTCGTTTTTATCAATCTTTTTTACAGATATAGTTTTACTGATATAGTTCATCAGTCTTGTACTATATGTCGATGGCGAAATCTTACTTCTACGCTTTAAACGAGCCCCTTTTATTGATCTAGAAAGTGCATTTTATTCACAAGAAACACACGCCACATAGTGGTGGGTAGTGAAGGTTTCACGGTTCCTCAGTGGAAGATTGACGGATGTTTTATGGATTATTAGTAAAGGAGCCTCGATTCCATAAAACGTCCGTTAGTCATCCATTGAGGCTCCGTGAAGCCTTTACTAATGATCCACAAACCGTCCGTCATCGAGGTTCAGTCAAGCCTCTATTAATTATCCGCGTAACGTGTGATGGATACCTTTTAAGATGTTTGACAGAGATCTATTATAGAGGTAAAATGGATTATTTATCTGACTGCAGCCTGGAAGTAAATATCCTATAGAGCTGTGGAAGTTTGGTGGATCTCTAATGGACGTCTATCTAACTTCCACCGTGGAAGTAAACATCTAATGGAGCCATGGAAATTTACTGGATCTCTAATGGGCGTCTATTTGATTTCCATCATGGGAGTAAACATTCAATCCCTTACGGAAAGAAACTACAGCCAATAAATATTACAGTTGTGTAGTTATTACCGGACTCTTTGTAGTTATCACAGAAAGAATCACAGTAATCTGTAGTTATTACACGCTGTTATTACTATATACAGTGCGTGAAATCCCTGTAATACGGAATACATGTCTAGCTCACAAAGTGAGACGACACGTGTAATCCACTGCATGTGTAATATACTACCCATATAGCACAAAAATTGCAATTACATTGTAGCAATATTACTACAATTTTGCAACCTTGTTGCCACCACATAACACGGAATATTACAGTAATATCGCAGCAAAATTGCAATATATCAACAATATTACATATTACAGTAAAATATTACAGTAATATTATCGACATGTTACACGTTTATAAATAATATTAAAATATTAGATTATATTGTAACGATATTACATTTTAGCATAGTAGCAATAAGTTAGAATTGATATTATTTACATTAAATTAAGTAAGGGTTTATAATAAGTGTTAGTATGCTTTAAGCCGTAAGAAATTGATAAATCACAGACAAAAATGAGAAAAATAATTGATTGTGATTGATTAATTTCTTACGGCTTAGTTTAAAGCTTACTCTAGCTATTTTTAAACTCAACCTATGTTAAAATGTTATTAATCAGTACGTTTACATGTTATATTATAAATTAACTATAAATACAAAATTAAACATAGTTTGGAAATGTGACTTCAGAAGCGAAAAAATTGTACTGTAAATTTATCCATGCTATTTTTAAATAAAAAATATCTGGGTAAAAAAACACTTTGACAGTTTCAACACTTGTAAAATACTGTAAAAACTAAATTTTTTTCTTGACAATTAATGAATTAATAGTTGTAAACGAATATGACTAGATTCTAATACTATACATTTATTTCTTTGCTGTTTATTTATTCAATGAAACAGTTGTCAAAATATTTTATAAATGTGTTAAAACTATCTAGTAAAAAAATTTTTTTATTTAGATGTTTTTATTTGAAAATAGTGTAGAATTTTCAGTGTAAATTTCTCGTCTTTGAGGTCATTTTTTAAATAAATATCGAATGAGTATTCAGAACACTAAGGTCCGTATTCTGAACTCACATTCATCACTAAATGTACGTCTAAATGTGCAGTCAATAAGATGTCATCTTACATTAGGTTGATTTGAAAGTACATTTAGCGATAAATATGTGCTCAGACGGACCTAAATTTCGCAATATTACAAAAATACTACGTAAATATTACAGTAATACATTCGTGATATATCACCATTACATTACAGTGATCCATTCGGCGGACACTTTAATATTGTACTAATATTTTTGTAATATTTTTGCAATATTTATACTATATTTCATTGTAATATTGTAATGGGAGAACAATATTTCTGTGATATTACCGTAATATTCCGTGCTATGTGGGATGTAACTGTGTGCAATTTTTGTACTACGTGGTTACACGTATAATCAACAAAATGTGTAATACACTACTACACGCATGTAATCAAGAGACACGGTAGTGACTCACGCCAAGTGAAAGCGCAGCACGACCCGACCGTGCTCTCTTACTCGAGTACGCGACTTGCGAGCACCCAAAAATATCAGATCTAATATCGGTGCGTAAAACGGAACGCAGCCATTCGCGTCACTACGGCGTTTGCATCATATATAATGAGTTATGTGGGTCGCCAGGGGTTCGCGTGAAGTGACGTGTAGTGTGAGTGTTATGTTGTTATGAGAGTTTTGTGAAGTAGTTATTATACCTATTATTTATGTCTATAATAATGACTGAAGTGTCTTTTAATTGAAACAATAATTTGTTACATTTTAAGAGAGGTCAAAGTTTCGAGAGGCATGATACTGATTCACTATAAGTGACATACGCAACGTGAGACAATTGAAGACCAAAGAGAAACTTCTCCTCAAGTTTTTTTCTGTGGAGACAGTTTCGCGAATTGTTCTTTATCGATAATTGTTTGAAGTAGAGAGAGAAAGACAGCGAGAGTGGTCAGTGTCCTTATAACGTTATCAATATTTAACAGATGCACAACTCTACGTCACACTTCATTTACTTAATCATCAACTCCAATGAAAAATTAATTAATCAGTAAATAACAAGCTCAGATTTTGCACCGGTGTCAATGAGATAGATGAGATGTTGTGTGTAGAATTGTGGATCAGTTAAATGTTGCTGTAAAATTAAATATTAATTAGCTTAAAAAAACTTTCAATGTTTTTAATAATACTAATTTTTATTCTTTGGTATACTAGTAACGTATATAATTGCTGCTACCTTGGTGACAAACGATAGTACTTATTCTTACAGTGTTATTAATATTTAACAAATGCACAACTCTACGTCACACTTTGTGACGATACGTCACTGAGTCCCGGGCCGACCATCCGCCCCACCACGGGACTCGGCGTCTACGGACGCCCTCCCCGATAGTCTAGACTTCCCCCACGGGAAATCATTCCCACCACGCAGCTGAGAGCGCATGGGGATCGCCCCGGCGGGTATATAAGCCGGGCGCGATCTAGACCTGACACCAGTCCCGTCCTGTCGACTGAGTAGGTCTCCGGACCACTCCGACGTCCGGTTCTCACCGGCATTCGGCCATCCTTGTGTCCGCCGACGGAGCAGACCACCTGGCCGTTCTGCCACCCGGTTCTTGCCGGCATTCGGCTATCCTTGTATCCGCCGACGGAGCAGGCCACCTGGCCGTTCTGCCGCCCGGTTCTTGCCGACCTTCAGCTGTCCCTGTCATCCCCAACGGGGCAGGTTACCTGGCCGCCCTGCCCGCCGGTTCTCGCCGGCGACCACGGGTCGCGACCGCGTTCTAAAGTGCTGCGCACTAGCACGCTCCCGTCCGACTGACGTCACTAGGCTAAGCTGTACATTGCTGTATATACCCGAGTAGACTAAGTAGTACATAAGGTAGCATAAGCAATATGTAAGTTAGGCTAAGGCTTTTAATAAAGACTTATTACTTTAACATCGGTGTGCGCAAGTTGGTTTCCCCCCTTCTCTCGAATCCTGGTACCCGGCGAGCCTGTCCGAGGCGTTCGGGAAAAATGAACCGTCATATGGCGCCCGAACAGGGACCAGTCTAGTGGGAACCCAGCTTGCGCCCATACCGAATGAGTTCGTGGATTAATAACCTTTCCTAAAAGCAGGCCTTACAGCTCGCCCAGCAACACGGAATAAACACCGCCGCTCCGCTAGACATCCTCCGGAAGAAGCTGCGACAATTTCACACCGCTAACCCCGGTGCCCTCCAGATCGCCGACATTCCAGAGATCTCTATCGATCTAGCCGACGACAATATGCCAAACCGACCAGACACCACACCAGTTACTAACGCGATGAGGCAGGAAGGAGCTGCCTACCTGGAAACCCCAAGGGTGACACCCGGGCCAGTAGAACGAATCAAGATTATTAATCAAATCCGGAAGTGGGGCCATTACTTTGATGGGAAAGACCCCCTCACGTTCCTGGAACGGACCGAAAAACTACGGCTCAGCTACGGACTCGAGGCGGAACACCTCCTACTAGGACTGCCAGAATTATTACGAGGTGACGCCCTCCTATGGCATAGGAACAACACCGGGCAATGGGCTACGTGGGACGAATTCTGCGAGAGGCTACGCACGGCCTTCCTGCCGCCCGGATACCAGCGCCGGATAAAAGCGGAGATACAAGACAGCCGCCAACGACCGGGCGAAACCTTCCGTGTCTACTCCACCACATTAATCACCCTGATGCGCCGGGCCGGAGGATACTTCGAGCGGGAACGATTAGAGCAACTCTACGAAAACATAGACCCAGAGTGTCAACTATACATCCAGCTCACCGATCAGACTACGCTACCCGAACTAACCGCCCGGGTCTCCCAATACGAGATCAACCAGCGACGTAAAGCCCGCTCCGCCGAGTCTAGACCCGCCCAGGGGACCGCCGCCACCACAACGGCGAACAGCCGGGAAGAGTGCTGCTGGCGCTGCAAACAACGCAGCCACACGCGGCTCGACTGTAAACGTCC
Source organism: Monomorium pharaonis (assembly GCF_013373865.1). Classification (NCBI taxonomy): domain Eukaryota; kingdom Metazoa; phylum Arthropoda; class Insecta; order Hymenoptera; family Formicidae; genus Monomorium; species Monomorium pharaonis. Next base: position 17,866,901 of record NC_050469.1, read on the forward strand.
GCCAAAAAAATTCTGCTCCCGGTGCGGGAAAGACGGAGTCTTGACCAGGAATTGTCACCCACCGGGAAATGAGCGGAGGGCCGGCGACGTAGCGGCCGTCACCGAGCCCGTCACCCAGTAACATACAACCCTCGACCGCACCTAACCGTACGCATCGCCGGTCGCACCTTGCAGACGCTCCTGGACTCAGGCTCGGAGATGTACATAAGCGACGAAACAGCCAAACCGCTCTCCCGATACCGGGTTCGTCCCGGACCAGGAGAGGAGCATGTACACTTGGCCGATGAAACAACGGTGCCCATCACCGGAATTTTCCACCTACCACTACGCGTTTAGGGAAGGACCTATCGGCACCGGTTTGCTATACTACCGCACCTAGAAAACCCGGTCTTGATCGGAGTCGACCTCTGGGGCAAACTACGGCTGACACTTACGCCGCCCCCGCCCGGCGCCAGGACGGGACAAACGACTAGGAGATTGACCGCTGGAGCTCTCCGCCAGCGGACTGATGACGAGATGGCGCAACTTCGCGACTTTTTGGCCACGGAGCTCCCCCGCTTTGAAACGATACGCGGACCAACCTCTAAAGTGGAACACCATATCAGGCTCAAGCCCGGAGCCCCAATCAAACAACGGTACCGGCCACGCAACCCGGCCATGCAAAGCGTGATCAACCAGGAGGTGATCAACCAAGATGCTGGCGGAGGGGGTCATCGAGCTCTCACGCAGCTCTTGGAGCTCGCCCGTGGTGCTCGTCAAAAAGAAGGACGGGAACCGGTTCTCTATCGACTTCCGACGGCTTAATGCCGTATCCGAAAAGGACGCCTCCCTCATATCACCGCCACACTGGATAAGCTGCGCGGAGCCAGATACCTCTCGACGCTGGATCTGAAGAGCGGATATTGGCAGATCCCGCTCACCCCGGCAAGCCACCCGGCGACCGCGTTCACAGTACCCGGGAGGGGATTGTTCCAGTTTAAGATCATGCCGTTCGGGCTACACTCTGCGCCCGCCACCTTTCAACGGCTATTGGACACTGTGCTAGGGCCGGAGCTGGAACCTAACGTTCTGGTCTATCTCGACGACATTATCGTCGCCAGTGCGACCTTCGAGGAATACCTGCAGCACCTGGCCAAAATCTTCCGCCGGCTTTGGGAGGCCAGGCTGCGGCTGAATCCCGACTAATAATGCTTCTGCCGCGACCGCCTACGGTACCTGGGACACATCGTAGACCGAAGGGGAGTGCACACAGATCCCGAGAAGGTGAGCGCCATCACCGGATGGCCAGCACCAACCACCCTCTGCAAGGTGCGTCAATTCCTTGGGATGGCATCCTGGTACCCGAGATTCATCCCGGATTTTTTCACCTTGGCGGCCCCGCTCACGGCGCTCACCAAGAAAAACGCACGCTGGACATGGGGGACAGCGGAGGAACGGGCGTTCAGGCTTCTAAAGGAAACCCTGACTTCCGCCCCGGTACTAGCATGCCCGGATTTCAGCCAACCCTTCCTGTTGCAAACCGACGCAAGCACCCAGGGACTGAGGGCCGTGTTAACCCAGGACCACGGACAAGGAGAGAAGATCATTGCTTACGCCAGCCGGACGCTCAACAAAGCCGAGCGCGACTATAGTGCGACAGAGCTCGAGTGCCTGGCCGTGGTCTGGGGGATCAAACGCATGCGAAATTACCTGGAGGGTTATCGATTCACCGTCCTGACCGATCACCAAGTCCTCAAGTGGCTACAACAGCTGGAAGCACCTACGGGGCGACTGGGCCGCTGGCTCTTTGACCAACAGCAGTATGACTTTGAGATCCAATATCGCCGGGGAAAACAGAACCAGGTGGCGGACGCCCTCTCCCGAGAGCCACAGGTAAGAGCCGTCACTGCAACCGTCAACCGCTGGCACGAGCGCACCAGGGCCAACGTCCGAAGACACCCAGACAGGTTCCCGGACTATGAAATACGGCACGGTAAGCTGTATCGACACCTCCTCCATGATCTGGAATTCACTGAGACGCCGGCCAGTGAACAGTGGAAGGAATGTCTACCGCGAAATCGACGAGCGGAGGTGCTCCACGACGAGCCATCCGCCGGACACCTAGGCGTAGCTAAAAGCACCCTGAGGATCGGCGACCCACGGAAGGGATGGCCCCGGAAGAACGCAGGCAAACATTAGAGGAGGCCTATGAACTTGCCCGAATCCACCTGGCACAGGCCTTTCAGAAGCAGGAGCGACAATACAACCTGCGCCGACGCGCATGGCATCCTCAAATAGGGGATGTAGTGTGAAAACGCGATCGAACATTGTCAAGCAAAAGCGATGCCATCAACGCAAAACTAGCCCCAAAATACGACGGGCCGATGGAGGTACGGCGCATCATCTCGCCCATAATCATGGACCTAAAAGACCGCCTGGGGAAATGGCACCGCCGAATTCACGTGCAGGACCTAAAGCCGGATCCGAGGGACGAGGAGGAGGGAGCCGAAGGGGATACCGACACCGAAGAAGAAGAAACACCGACCGACGAGTTGGAGGGTCATCCCACCCAAAAATGTTAAGTATTGACCCACCCTGTTAATACCGAACAAACCCGGGGCACACGAAAATCCACCCTAATACTCACTCTCACGCCGCATTACCTCCACCTCATGCCGCCCCACTATATAAGCGCGATACGCGCCCTCGCCGGCATCGCTTCTTTTCCAGATGGAAGCCCAGAAGCAACAGGAACGTGAGCTCTTTTGGAGCCTCATCTCGAGCTCCAGCTCCGAGGACGAGAGGGACGAGGGGACAGCGTGGAAGAGGCGGCCGAAGGAGCCTACGCCACCACCACCACCCAGGAAGCGAAAGGTGCCTCATCGGGGGACTTCAATCCAGAAGTCCGACGCCGACCAGCAGCGGAAGGCGAGCTTCCTCGCCCAGCTCCCCCCACTACTACCCAGGGGACGTCGGACCAGGAGGAAGCCCCCCGAGGGCTACGCCGCCAAGGCTCCCCCGCGCCCCCTTTCGCGTCCGCACCGCCACACGCTCCGCCGCCAAGGCCCGTCGCGGCCATTGCGCCGCAACTCGCGCGATCAACCGCGCCGCCACCGGCGCCACCATGCGCCGCCGCCGGTCGCGCCACCGACGACCGCGCCGCTACCAGCGCCACCAGCCATACCAGCGCCACCGACCGCACCGTGGCCGGAACCACCGACCGCGCCACCACCAACGCCGCCGCACCACGGCTACCACACCGTCCGGCCCTCCCCGAGCGGAACCAGCCCGGCCGGTGTATACCCCCCCCCCGGTGCGCGTGGCGTTACCGAACGGGAGGGTGGTACCGGTACCGTTCCACGCCGCCGTGGTGCGCCGCAAGTACCAGGTGACTGACACCGGCGATCGATGGATAATCCGTTTCGATCGCCGGAGTCAGCCCCGGGCAATCCGTTGCCACCCGCGCCCTCCCCGCCTAGAACTTCATCTATTTAATTATCAACACCAAATGAATGTAAAATGAATTAATCAAAGGATAATATAACTCAGATTTTACACTGGTTTCAATGAAATAGATAAGCTGTTGTGTGATATAGAATTGTGATCAGTTAAATGTTGCTGTAATTGTCAATCATTATTAACTATTAATTAGTTTGAATAAAACTTTTGAAATGTTTTTAATAACACTAATTTTTATTTTTTGATTTACTAGTGACATATATAATTGCTAGTATTTTGATGACAAAAGCTGGTTCTTATTCTTATAACATTATCAATATTTAATCAATGCACAACTCTATACATCACACCTCATCTATTTAATCATCAACACCAATAAAAAACTAAAAACAAAATTATTTTTTTAAAAAGATTTAAAAAACGCGCCAAATGTGTGGTGTTTCTTTAAGGAAAAAAATTACCAAGATAATACTTTTGATCATATCAAATTCAACTTAAATGATATATAATCTGTAAATACAAAATGTATTATATCCACACATTCAGATGCACGCACAAAAAAAAGAAAAAGAGCTGGAAAATTATTTGGTTTAGCGGCGCCAAGTTTTTGTAGTAAAATATTGTTGCGCTCCGCGTTACATCCCTGAAGCGCCAGTCAGCTAACGGACCGATCGATATTTTTGATCAGCCGGTTGCCGGGAAAGATTTGTTATAAAATAATTGAATTGAACGGCTGGAGTTGCCGGGAAATATTCATAAACAAGATTTGTAGACAGTCTAGCGTCGGACTCCTGCCGAGGAGGACGTGCCACGCGCTTTCTCTGTTTGAGCTTGTTTTGCAATAAAGTCTTGGAGATTCATTAAATGATTTGGTTTTCCTTCAACGCGAGCGTGTGTATGTGTGCGGGAGTGTCTTACGGTGACTCGGCGCAACAATATTTATTTGTATTAAAATATTTATTTGTAATATTTGTAATTTATTTGTATTAAAATACTTTAATATTTGTCAGCTCAATGTCCTTTATTTTTTGCTAATATGCTGCCTGACAATTGTTTTTTACAGGCGCGTAGCATCCTCACATCGGCGCACAGCAGCCAATATAATTTTATATGAAAGGCTGATATTTATAGTTTAATCTTGTATTTAAGATTTTCTTAAATTTATAATTAAATAACCTTTGTAGTTAACAAAATTGTATCTAAAGACAAACTTAAAACAATCTTAAAGCCAGACTAGATATTGAAATTGAAATTGAATTGGAATTTGACCATTTAAAGCAAAGTTAAAGAATATTGGTTTTGTTCCTAATTGGTTAATTTCAATTCAATCCCAATATCAATCTCTTGTCTGAAACAAGCTTGGACATCCACTGGATGCCAATTTCTATGTGGGATAATTTATATAATAACATAATTCGTATTATAAACACATGAAAAGTATTTTAATTTATATGTCTAGAAAATTGTTTAGAAATATTTAGGTGTTATTAAATATTTTAAAAATATTTATAAAATTATGTTATAACGTTTAATAACATTTAAAACACGTGTCCCTCACGTTTTTAAAATATTTTTATAATATTAGGTCAGTTATATTATTAACCAAGAAATATTTTTTCAGCGGCATTGACGTCATATGGCGCACATTGTTTATTTTTTAATCGGTTGCATCGATTTGCATAAAAATTTATATCCAAAAGTTTCTTGTGTCGCTAAATATAAATCCAACGTCAAAACTCTAAAATTCAAAATTGTAGACCCAAAATGACGGTCAAAAGTAATCAAAATTTTCCGATTGTTATGAAACTTGGTATCTAGGGGTTTTTGCATAACTGAATACAAATCAAAGATCAAAATTACAAAATACACAATTGCGAACACAAAATGGCTGTCAAAAATAATCAAAATTTTTCGATTTTTATAAAATGTGATACTCAGAATATGTTTCTGGGAAAACATTTATAACTGTTTTTACAACACATGTGACTGATAGAATAGAAAAATTAGATTCGTTTAGGTTACATGATTGGCAGAAATTGACTCTTTTTTAAATGTTATTAAACATTATAATAACATAACGTCTGACAAATATTTTAAAAATACAGCGGTAAGCGAAAATTCACTGTTTATAATAATAGAACACTTTTTTATAATAATAGAAATTAATTAGTTAAAAATGTAAGGTGATGTAAGGTTTGTAGTTATCGCCCCAAACACGCCTGAATTAAAAATATTATTCAAATTAAAAATTTTTTGGTCCGCCATGTTAGATCTGCCATTTTGAATTTTTAAATTCTGGTATCAGATTCGTAATCAGCAACCCCGAAAACCCTTGTATTATAATTCTTATCCAAATAAATCAAATTAAAGTTTTTGGTCCGTTATATTAAATCCATCATTTTAAATTTAAAATTTATCTTTGGATTCATATACAACAATCCAAAAAACCTTTAGATACAAGGTATCTTTGAATCGTGATTACTTTTATTTTGCCTACAGGGACACGAACAGTGAATCTTTGCTTACCGCTGTATTTTTAAAATATTTATCAGACGTTACGTTATAACGTTTAACAACATTTAAAAAACATTAATAAATGTTTTTAAAATATTTCAATAATGTTAGGACAAAAATATTATTATGTAATATTTCAAAAATATTTATCAAACATTATGACATAACATTTAACAGCATTTTAAAAACACTTTGTAAATGTTTTAAAAATATTTCAATAATATTAAAACAGCAATATTATTAAGTAACATTTTAAAAATATTTGTGAAACATTAAGTTACAATGTTTAGAAAATTTATCTAAAATCAACATTTTAAAAACGTTGATCACACACACTACACACACACACACACACACACGCACGCACGTACGCATGCATGCACTCGCGCACGTACGCACGCACGTACGCATGCATGCACTCACGCACGTACGCACGCACGCACACACACACACACACACACACACACACACACACACACACACACACACATACAAACACACACAATGTTTCTTGCTTACTGGGTAATTTGTTTTTATTTAGCGATAAAAATTTTGACCGTGATAAAAATTTCACTTTATCTCGTATTTATATTTTTAAGAGTGCTGAATTTAACTCTGTAGAAATATAAAATTCAAAATGACTGATCCACAATAGTGGCCATTGTTATGGAAAAGGATTAATTTTACTAAAAAAACGAAGTAAAGAAACAAATTTTGCATAATTTAGTATTTTTATTAGTTTTTGTAAACGCAGAAAAGTATTGATTTGCAATTACAAAATTTAAGATGGCGGATTTAATATGGCGGTTGTATTGGTTAATATATTCTATGGCATTTTATGTAAAAATGCTTCCAAAAATGTGCACTATTATGTACTCAAATGGGTTTCAAGGAAGACATTTTATGCTACATCACGTATAATCCCGAGTCGAAATTTAAAATCTACTGTGAACCTACTATGAGCCATTTGACCCGCCAGTAATGCTCCTTCGCCTGCAAGTCCTACTTCAGATCTGCTAACGCCTTGTTTTTGTCTTCTTTTAATCTCCTTGCGACGATCACGAAGCGCCGTGCGCGCGTGTTACTAGGCGCAATCCGCAGTTTTTTCCGCAGAGAAGCAGTGCCGTTCGCGCGTGTTACGCCGTCGAAAGATCCTCGTCCTCGTCGCCATCGCCATCGCCATCGTCGTCGTCGTCGGTGGCGGTTGTCACGCATGAAAAGTATATTTTAAGAAGGACGCTCGCTCCTCTCCGATCGCGCGATCACGGATAGTGGTTCGCAGATACAAGTTAACCTATCTTAACGCTGCGGCGCGCGCGAAACGAACGGAGCGGCCAATCACTGGGTGTGGTTCAGGGTGTAGAAACTCATGTTTTTTGAGCGACACGTCTCGATTAGTTCGCCGAACTTATGGTTCCGAGTCCAGGCGGCAGCACTACAGTTCCTGCACAGCCATTCAATCGTTTTGTGCTGCTAAAATTTATTTATTTGTTGCTAAGCAACTGAAAATAAGGTTAAAAAGTTAAGTTGGATTATATCTGCGGACAAGACTACTATCATCAACATTAATAATTTCAGGTAAAATGAATTTTAAAAAATTTTACTAATATTACGCATGTTCGCAGCCAAAGAGAAGCAGAAATAAACAGGGTAATGAAAATGCAAATTAAAAAATAATGCATTACTTATTAATTTTTTAATAAATAATTTTTTTTTACTCATTAATTATTAAAAAAGTAATGCGTAATGAAAAAAATCGCATTACTGATTAAAAAAGTAATGTGTAATGAAAAAAATCGCATTACTGATTAAGAAAGTAATGCGTAATTAAGGATCTTCGCATTAGTTATTGAAAAAATATTTTTTAATGAAACCGTAATGCATTACAAAAAGTAATGCATTATTTAGAACCCTGGAAATAAGCATTGAAAAATCATGGTTTTTCACAAGCACGATCACTCAAATCAAAGATCAGATCACTCAAAAGGGTCTATAGTGGTGTGTAGGGAAGGCAAGAAAATGTATTTGCCTTTCTTTCCCTTAAAAAAACCGAATGCTTTTGAGTATTATATATTATACAATATAATATTATATAACATATTATAATGTGGTACAATGCCTTCAATGAAGGCAAAAACTTCAGAAAACATTACATAAAATTCTGCAAAATATTCTGCAGAAAAATTCTGAAGGCAAAAACTTTGTACAAAAATCTATAAAAACTGCAGACATTCATGCACAAAAATATGCAATTTTTTGTGTAGTAATTTTTGCATAATTTTTTCTACGGGCTACGATACGTGGAAGATGTTCATGGAAGCGTTACTAGTGAAAAGCGATTTATGGCAGTACGTCAATGGAACGACCGTGAAGCCCGAAGCAGCGGCGCAAGCACTGAAGCAGAAGGCGCATTCGAAGGTCGTACTGTCGATCAGCTCGAGCGAGTTGAAGTAGATTAAAGGGTGTGTTGCATCTCGTGAAGTGTGGCTGAAGCTTTAAGATACGTATCAGTCGAAGGGACCGGCGAGAAAAGCAGCCCTCTTGAGACAACTAACCACACTCAAAATGCAAGATAATAGCGACATGCGCACACACTTTAACCTATTTTTTGACACCGTAGATCAGTGCTCGGAATTAGTTGCACATTTCGCCTCGATTCCTGAGGCACCGCCTGCTATGCCCCCACTACCGCTGTAGGCTCGACGGCCGAGCCGCCGATCACGCGCGTGGCCTTGTGTCTCAGGAGCGTTCTACGATAGATATGCCTAGTCCATTCGCGTGATTGAAAAATTCTCTTGCGCTGTGAATAATTTTTTTTATTTTTACAGACAATTAAAGTTTGTAGAAATATCACCACATATGGATGCTGAAGAATATGTGGAGATTTTGAAAGTAATTTTAAAACCTAGCGCTAGACAAATATATCCTGAAGAATACCCAGTTATTAAAATCGTTCAAGATAACAGTGCTGTACACACTTCAAGAATGGTTCAGTTATGGTTTGAAGCAAATCCTGATTTTCAACTAATACCATGGCCAGCAAAGTCACCCGATCTAAATCCGATTGAAAACGTATGGGGCAAGATGAAATCATCATGAATATCAGGTCAATTAAGAACCAAAGAAGCGTTAAGAGATCATGTTTACCAAGTTTGGAATCAATTAGCGTTGACACCCGATTACACGCAAAATTTAATTAATTCGATGTCGAGACGATTAGAATTAGTACTCCAAAATGATGGTTTCTGGATTCCATATTGGTATAAATTTAATAACAATTTGAAAAAGTAAATAATAGTAACTATATATATTGTAGAATAACAATTACAATCTTCTTTTTTTCAGAAAATTTACAGAAAGAAGAAAATAAAATTAACCTTTACTTTAAAACAATATCATCTGGTAACCGGATTCTACATATCTCGTCGACCGAAGAAAATAGAAAAAAATTTTTAAAGAAGATTGTAATTGCTAATATTTATAGTTACCATTATTTGTTTTTTTTTTTTAATTGATTTTATACTTACCAATATGGAACCATCAATTTGGAGGGCTAATTATAATAGTCTTGACACCAAATTAACTAAATTTTGCGTATAATTAGATGTCAACGCTAATTAATTCCATACTTGGTAAGCATGATTTCTTAATGGTTCTTTAATTCTTAATTGACTAAATATCCATGACGATTACGTTCCATACGTTTTTTATTGGATTTAGATCGAGTGCTTTGGCCATGGTATTAGTTAAAAATCAGAATTAAACTACAATTGAACCATTTTTTTAATGTGTACAGTACTGTTGTCTTGAGCGATTTTAATAACTGGATATTAATTGTTATTCGGATATTTACCTAGCGTTAAATTTTTTAATTCTTTCAAAAATCTTAACATATATTTTAGCATCCATATGTGATAATATTTCTACAATATCTTTTATATTGTAGAATCAATCTTTTATATTGTAGAATTAATCAGTTATATCAATTAATCTTGAGGATGTCATGCTTCCTCAAAATCCTAAGATATTTCTTCCATTATGTTTATAGGAAGTAGCATATTTTGGACTTAGACGCTCTCTGATTGATACACTTTAGATCTCTCGTCTTAAGTCCAAGATAACATTTTTTTTTGTCCAACCATTATTGCGTTCCATTATTTCTATGGTGTAATTAAATGTTTCTTGTGCGAATTGAATTCTTTGATTTCTATGATTGTCTGTAAATGCAACTTTTTCCGATGGTGGATGCGAACGAGTCAATTTCAACCGATGTCTCACCGTGCTTTCCAAAATTGAAAAATTATTATTGCGTAAACTGTTGTAGCAGCATTGGAAGAATTTTTAACTAATTCAACAATATTGTTATCTTGTTGTGCTGTAGTTGGTCTTGCATTGTTTTTTCGGTAATCTTTTAGAGATTCCGTGTCTTTCGTTCGATATTTTGTATGATCCATCTACTCACTATGCGTCCACTACATCCTACCATTTGAGCGATTTTATTTCTGTTTACTCCCGATTCATAAAGTCCGATAATTTTAGCTATAAAAAAATAACAATAAAAACAAAAATAAAAATCCGTTGTATTTATTTAATATTTTATGTAATATATATAGAGAGAAATTATGTCAATAATATAATAATTCATTATTATCAATAATATGATAATTCATTATTATCAATGAACTTGAAAAGATATATAAAATCACGCAAGTAAATATTAGCGCGAACAGTTTGACCAGCTTTGACCGATTAAGGCATATTCTGTATGAATTGATAATTTATTATTATTTTTTTTCACAGAAAAAAATTTTTTATAATAAATACTCTGCATAAAATGTCTTATTCAATAATAATGTTTCGCATTCACGAGATTTTATCATGAATTCTGCTTTGCAAAAATTTTGGATTAGATTATGGGCCAATACTTTTCAGTGCGATATTGAGAATAGAATCACGAAATCTGGTATGCCTCTGAATCCGATAACAATTAGCAGAAGTGAATCTTTTTAATGCAAGGATTCGCAATTATTTCAATGCCTCTTATTGCGTTTAAATGCGAAGAATTGTTTAGACTCAAGTGAATTCTTTTGAATGCAAGAGTTGGCATGTGATAAAATGTTATTGAATGCGATAAAATAAAAAGATTTGAAATAAATTGAATCCTTTCCCAGATAGCACACGGACGTCCTTAGGACGTCCTCAGGACGTCCAGGATGGACTTCGTGGATATCCTGAGGAAGTCCTGATTTTATCCCGCGACGTCCTCAGGACATCCTGAGGAATAGCAAACGAGCGCCACTTTTTAGTCCTCAGGACATCCTGAGGACAGTCTATCGGACATCCTGAGGACAGTCCATCAGACGTCCTGAGGATACCATAGGATTTCCTCAGGACATCCTCAGGAATAGCAAACAATGACCACTTTTTATCAGATTTTTTAGATTTTTTTTTTAGGATTTTTGATAAATGTATCGATTTTTTATAAGAAACTTATAAGAAATTTTTTGAAACGTTTCTCAGAAAAATTTAAAAAATAAAAAATTCCGATTAATTTAGAAAATTTTTTAAATATTTCTAAGTATTTTTAACAGTTTTTGAGAATTGAAAAAAACTTTAACAAAAAATTAAAAGTTCTAATTATTTCTACGATAATTTTGTAAGAGGAAGAAGACTATACATGTTTTAGCGACAGTTGTACCTGTTAAAGCATGTTTAATCTCTGTACCCGAGAAAACGGTCACCCATCCAAGTATCAACCATCGCCGACGATGCTTGACTTCGAAGACCATACGCATCCTAACGCTTCGTGATGATCCATGAGTACTTCTTGTTTATGCTTACATATTTGTTATAGATCATTACAATAGATGTTGTCAGAAGGATGAAACATATATAGTTAACTTATATTTTTATAAATAAATATAAAGTTTTACAGTTTTTTAAAGTCATTTTTACATATGCGCGCGAAATAGCATGTGGAATAACTTATTAAAAAACTGTTTTTGCGCCGTTTGTATAAAATAAAATTAAAAAATTATTTAATGTCATCTTTTATAATTTTTTTGTATTGTTAATATGCCATATTGTTTCAATAAGTGTAGACATTCAATCTGACTTTAAAGTCAACATTTTTACACATTTGATTTTGCAATACATTCTAGAAATACGTATGATATTCAAAGATTTCTCACTTGCTATATTAATTTACGTTTTTTTCAAAAATTACTATACGTCCAGGATGTCCTGAATACTATTTTAGGATGTCCTGAGGACTTTTGTAGGATGTCCTGAGGACTCTCTTAGGACGTCCTAAGGACTGTCTTGGGATGTCCTGAGGATTGTTTTAGAATGTCTTGAGGACTGTCTTAGGATGTCCTGAGGACTTTCAGGATATCATTCTTAGAACATTCTGTGCTATCTAAAATGTCTGGTATTTATACAGTCATTATATTTAAGTTTATCTTCAGACATTTTGTAGCTAATGAAACTCTTTATACAATATTTTAAGAATAACGTTTTCAGCTAGAATACATATATCCTCAGGACATCCCAAGGATGTCCTCAAGACATGAGTAAAATTTCAATTTATATTAATACTATTACAGAATTTAACATTCTAAACTTACTTTAGAAGTCAAATTTATACATAAAATATTTACAATAATACAACTATTATATCCTGACAAGATCCCAGGACATCCCGGGACATATTCAGGATGATCCTGAGGACGTCCTGTGCTATCTGGATTTTAAGCAGAATTCAGAAAGTATTTAAACTGTCTATATTTTTAAATTCTTTTCAATCCGACGTTTTATGCAGGGTATATATAATTATAATATACACAAGATATGTCCATACATGCTTATACTAATTTATTTTTTTTTTTTTGAAAAATTGGTTTGGTATAAAAAAATATGATAGTCATACAGAAAAGACGAAGAATTAATTAAAAATATAATTTTTGCAGTTTCTTTCACAGAAAGTTAAATATGGGAATAATGAAAAAAATTGCCTATATTTATATTTTAAGATTTAAGAAAATACATATGATCATACGTGAGAAATTTTTTCTTATTTTTCATATTTAACTTTTAGTAAAAAGAACAGTAGAAAAATTATCTTTTTAATCCATCATTTCAGTATGATTATTATTTTATACTAAATAAAAATTTTACAAAAAATAAATTAATATAGAAATATATGGACATTTTATGTATAATTATATAGATTTACACATATTTTGTACAAAAAATTTTTTATTGAGTCTCTTTATAATTTGTATTATTTTAATGTACTTATTTTTTTAACAATATATACAGCTTAGATTATACATACTAAATTAGTATAAATTATTATTTTTCTTTTAACTACATGATACAATATTTTGCAAAGTGCATTTAAAACTGTTGAGAATGTGCGTGCACACCATTTGGAAATAATATCTTTTTAGACTAACAGTCATGATGCACGAATATCTAAATGAGATGCGCCTAGTTGTTACTGGCCCCGAATGCGGCTTATTTTATGTAGGAAGGCATTATTGACGCCTTCTGTACATGGGTTAGCGACTTGGACGGGGTAGGTGCAGGAAGGCCTTCGGCCCCCCTTGCACTCTCCTTGCGCGCGCGCGTGTGTGTGTGTGTGTATGTGTGTGTAAAACAATTCACTGCACCACATGGGTTTGCGACTTAAATGGTGTGCAATTGAACGGTGTGCAATTAAACGGTGTGCAAATAAACGATGTCCAAAAGCACCATGTTCAAATAAACGGTGCGCATCTTTCCGTGTGCAAATGATCGGTGTGCATCTTCTCATGTGCAAATAATCAATGCGCATTTTTTGGTGTGCATATGAGTGGTGGGCAAGTGAACGGTGTGCAAGAGAATGGTGTGCAAGTGAGCGGTGTGCAAATGAATGGTGTGCAACTTTTACGTGTCCAAGTGAACGGTGGGTATTTTTCGTGTGCAAATATCCGGTGGTCAAATTTTATGTGTGCATATAACTGGTGTACACTTTTAATAAAATTTCTTTTGTGTCCAAATGCACAGTGTCCAAATGCACCGTGTCCAAATGCACTGTGGCCATTTAAACCGTGCGCAAGATATTGTGTCTAAAAGCATCGTGTCTATTTGAACTGTGTCTAAGTGAGTGCCACCCGAGTAATATCAGTATGTACGGGGACAACCTCGGCGCTATCAAGTTGGCCGAAATTCCATCAACGTAGCAAGCACATTGACGTAAAGTATCACTACGTTCGGGATGCTCTTCGTGTCGGATTTTTTAAAATCAAGGACGTTCCGTTCATTGAAATGGTCGGGGACTTCATGACGAAGGGACTACCGAGAAAAAAGCATGCTGACTGCTTTTGGAGAGCCGGGATGCGTCAGTTGATCCGCGGGAACCATCTCGGTGCACGATTCGAGGGGGAGTGTTGAAACGCACTTGGTCTAAACAGACCTCGGTTCACAGCAATTCGTGACCGCGCGGTGGCGCTATAAAACTGCTCGCCTTACGGCACCCCTGAGTTGTGTAATCTATCTAATTTAATTATTCCTTCTGGTCTTGCATTGCTTGTACGTCCTTCTTGTACTGCGTGATTATAATAAAGTTTGTTTGTTCTCGACTCCTCGTCGTTATCTTTTCGTCTTGCATGCTGTTTTAAAAAGACTCTGCAGCCACTGCGTCCAACATATTTTTTTATTTTAAAATTTAATTTTCAATAAAAGATGTTACATAATGTTACTTAAAAAGAATACTTTGGTATAAAGATTAATGTTTATTTGTATTTTATATTTTTCGGTCCTTTGCACTTTTTTTTCTGTCTTCTATATTTACTTCTATTCGACTCACACTTATTAATGTATATATGCTTTCTAAGTAATCAGTCTCCCAACTTTCTGAGTTGCCCAATTTGTAACAAAAATACTATTTACTACTCATTATGAAGATTATAATGGCATATAACAGAAATTACGTAGTGAATAAAATTTTAAAAAGTATAGAACTAATTGCTGATTAAACGCCTTTTTTTCCTGTGGCAGAATAGGCATTGATCATATTTTACACAAAATAATTGTACACGATCAGATCAGAATATTCTACACAAATATATTGTAGACAAAAAAATTGTAGAAAAACTGTGCACAAGAATTATCCATGAATTGAAAATTACACATGGATATATTGTGTGTAGAAAAACTGTCTAGTGGACAAGAATAATTCTTGTGTATAGTTTTTCCACGTACAATTTGTTTGTTTACGACATATAATATTTGTGTAGAATATTCTGATCGTGTACAATTATTTTGTGTAGAATATGATCAGTGCCGCAGAATGATTAGCTATGCTCTCACCGTATATTTCTAGGAGAGTTTCTCATACAAGTTTTTTCCAATCACACTCCTGATTTTCTGTTGTCTATTTTAATTCGATGTAAGCATGTAAGCAATTTTATCTCGAGATAAATCTTGAATAGAAGATATATAGAAAACATTTGTGATGACAAAATTTAATTATAATACGTTAAAAATTAAAGTTTTAAAAATTAAACATTAGAAATTAAAGTATTTTTCAACTATTTGTTAATGTATTTATTAAAAATGCGACGTCAAAAATCCGACTAAGATTTAAATAGTTTCATACTTTTCATTATTAACTATTCTGATAGATATATTGTACAATGCATGTTTCATAATTTGTATCCAAATCGATTTCGTTAGAGAATTTTATGTAGTTTCAGGATTGTAATTAATATATGAATAATACTTAAAAAACAGGTTTATCTTATTAATGTAACTAAAAATTAATGTAATTAAACTATTAAAAGAATTATACAAAACAATTGATATTTGGAATAATTGAATACATTGTTATCTCATTTATTTACTCACATTAACTATAAATTAAAATTCTTTAATATTTTACTGTCTCACTCTACTTACATGTATTATAATATAAACTTCTTAATTTTTATAGGCCATATGTAATTAATTGTGTAATTTACTCAACTGTGGATAAAGTATAATAAGCAAATATTGCATTTTTTAAATATATTTGTCGCACATATAGTATATCTACAGTTAGTAAACAAATTACATAATTAATAATATTATTTATAGAAATCAAGATGTACATTTAATACAAGTAAAGTTTATAAGACAATAAAATATTAAATAAATGCAAATATATTTATTTCTTAAAAATATTTATAGCGCAGAATCTTGGAGCTCTTTTAAAGGTTTTAAATTAGTACTTCTTTAAGCTTCCATGTGGAGAAAACGGCAATAAGTGGCAAGTTGCAGAATTAAGGGAGAGCCATATGGAAAGTCTACATTGAGTATCTAAATTTTGCCAAACTTTCATGTACAATGTAGAACAAAAATTTTGACTCAATATATTATGCTACATTATCAAGAGACACGGTAGTAGCTCGCGTCAAGTGAAAGCGCAGCGCGAGCCCGACCGTGCTTTTTTACGCGAGTACGCGACTTGCAAGCACCAGAAATTATCGGATCTCAGAAACGGCTAAATCGATCGAGTTCTAACTAGGCTCAATCGAAAGCTTGGGGTCGATTTGTATAAGAAAACTGTTTTTATTTTTCTTCTACGTAATCTATGGGAGGAGATATCACGACACAAAGTCCAAATGTCAAAAATTTCGTTTAAGATACGTCGTCGTCGTTGTCGTCAATCTTGTCGGCATGTAAGGGGCGAGAAGCAAGACGAGGAAATGTACCCAGTCCCTCTCTTTCCAACGTCTAGATCAGGTCCGTCCTTTTCTAACGTGTGTTTATACTTGACTTCCCACTCTTGAAACGACAGCCTTGCTCGCGCATCGCGTACCGTGTTGAGTCACGTGGGTTGCCAGTTGCTCGCGACGCTCGCGTTAAGTGACAGTATGAGGTAATAATACAACAACAAATTTATTGAAAATATACGAAATATATGAGATTTTTGTGCTAAATGTTTTTATATTATTATTTTATTATCACACAGACGTATTAATGAAACATTTAACTGAGCTATGTTTTTGATGAATTTTCAATTTTACACTGGCGTCGATGAGACAGATAAGATGTGTGCATCAGTTAAATGTTGCTGTAATTGTTAAATGAACCAAATAAAATATTTACAACTTTTATTTAATGTTACATCCGGGGGACTTCACTTTTATTATCCGCTAACCTCTTAGAATTAAGTAAGCCAGACGAAACTTATCTGCGGTCGAATGGTTGCGGAGGAAGAAATAAATAAATATCTCCGCGCCGTGAGGGTGTCTGGTTTCCATAATCAGAAAAATCCAAGACACTAAAAGTCATTAAAATTCGGCGGGAGTGAGCCCGGCGAATGTAAAATTTAAATATTTACCCTTGACAAACTAAGAGCACTTCTAGAATTTCTTTTACGACCGCAGATAAGCGCCAGATGAAAACTAGATCTCTCAAAAAGGGGGCAAGGGCACATTTGGTTTCAAAGGTAATAACATTTTTTTATTACGGATGGAGTGTTATCGAAAAAGGGCCTGACCACCTCAAAAGCGTCCTAGGGCTATAAAATTTTCACTTTCAAAACCAGATGCGTCTATCAACCCTGAGAAAATGCACGGGACGGAAGACATAAATTTCCTCCCCCTTTCCTAGATAAGGACATCTGAAAATTCCAACCCCTCTCTTTCCCACCACAACTTAGAATCCTTTCAAGCGGAGACTAGAAGAAATGAACCAATGACTAGAAACCTAAACGGATAATGAGACGAATCTTCCAATGAGCAACCTCCAAATTTGGAAGTATTAGAAGAAAAACCTACCAATCCAAGAACTAAGAAATTAGTTTGGTCACCTACATCCCCATCCTACCCCTTAGGAACACTCTATAAAAACCGCGATCCATAGGATCACGGCACCAGTCCATTACGACTTCTTGTTCAAACTATACTCTCATATCGCGCCCTGAGTTACAAGTTCGTTCCGCGAACGCTCAGTGCCTACTACTTGACCATAGACTTTCAGTGCTGAACATTCAGTGCCTAATTTCAACTGCTAAACACTAAGTGAAGTGAGTGCACCCGGAGTTCTCCCGTGCCTCATCCCTCTCTGGTCTTAGCAGCCCCGGCTCAGACGGATTAGCTCAACTCAGCCAACCACCCTCAGCAAGTAGTAAGTCAGTAATATTAACTTAAAAGGAGATACACACCCCCCTTTTTTCTGTTGTCGTTTGTTATCTTCGTGTCACCTATCATCTTATTCGCCCTCGTAGTGAATAACCGACCGATCCGTCCAAAACGGAGACGCTGGGCAGCCTGGCGTTGGCGTCAAAATCTGAATCGGCGAGCTCGAGAACATTTAAATCGCGCCTTCCAAGACTATCTTGAGTCGCTGCATCCACCGTCGACTACAGTCACCGAAGAACTTCGTGTTCCTCGACCGTCTTCCCCAGCTTCCACTACTGAAGAACTTCGTGTTCCTCGACCGCCTTCCCTAGCTTCCACTACCAAAGAACTTCGTGTTCCTCGATCGTCTTCCCCAACTTCCACTACCGAAGAACTTCGTGTTCCTCGACCGTCTTCTCCAGCTTCCACTGCTGAAGAACTTCGTGTTCCTCGACCGTCTTCTCCAGCTTCCACTACCGAAGAACTTCGTGTTCCTCGACCGTATTCTCCAGCTTCCACTGCCGAAGAACTTCGTGTTTCTCGACCGTCTTCTCCAGCTTCCACTACCGAAGAACTTCGTGTTCCTCGACCGTATTCTCCAGTTTCCATTACCGAAGAACTTCGTGTTCCTCGAACTCCCTCACTTCATTATTCCCCAATCAGTTCCCCCGAACCCAAAGAAGTTCCATTCCCACCGTCTCCTACACCGTCATTAAAAATAGTAGACAAATTCGATCGAGTTCCACTCCGACCGCGCTTTTATCATTATGATGGAACTCAAACGTCTCTAATAGAGATACTAGAACAATTTCCAATGAAACCAGACCTCCAATTCCAACATTATCGCGACCTTGCAGTCAACCCGGAAGCAATAGATCCGGAAACATTATTAGACATCCTACCCGCGCTCGTTCCCACAGATTTAATCCTAGTTTTTGCCCCTCATTACTACCACCCTTTTTCCGTCCCCGCCGACTTCTTCTACAATTTCTTCCCCCCCTCCTCAGTTATCATTCAGGAAATCCAATAAAAAGCCTAAGCTCCTCCCCATCCGTCGATTTATTTCCTAAATGCCGATATTAATATATAATTATATACACACATACATACATAACGATCTGCGATACCTAAATATATGTATTCTAAATTACTATATATATGTATATATCAATTAATACCCCTGACTGCCCCCCCCCCCCCAAAGAATGTCAAACCTTTATACATACATATATCTATAATCGCGGTACGATAAATTTTGCATTGTAAGAAGTAGTAGGATATATTGAACTACGGAAATTTAAGTGTGTAACAAATTCGTGCATTATGTATTCTGCGGATATCAGGGTGTATAATAGACTTTTAGATTATATATTGAACAACTGATATCAATATTTCTTTAAACGTCGAGATCTACTAAAGATATTAGTAATATTATTTTACTAGCGCGTAGTAATGTATTCAATTAAAAGCTCAAATACACATATGGACAAATACCCAAATAGCACACGATATTCTATGGATATCCATTCTTGATCCATAAAGTATAAAGTATATACAGGACATTATACATATATAAAATGAATATTTATGTATGGATATAAATGTATGTACGTCATATGTACATAATACAAATATACTTTGATGGATTAATTATTACTTATACATCCTCATGTATATTGTGTGTATATTGTATTTATATACATGCAGGTACGTATTGAAATATACATAGATGTACTTTCATGTACATCGGACAAACATATTTTCATGCATTAGTTTAAGATGTTTTTCGATGCATGTCGAATGTTTATTGTATGTATATACGTGTATGTACCTGTTGAAATAAACATAAATGTACGTCGGATAAATATACTTTCGTGGATCTGTCTAGGATATTTTCCGATATATATATCAAACACCTATTGTATGTATATACATGTATGTATGTGTCGAAATGAACATAAATGTATTTTTACCTACATTGGATGAATATACTTTCATGGATCCGTCTAGGATATTTTCTGATGCACTTCGAATGTACATTGCATATATATACTTATCGAAATGTATACAAATGTACTTTCTGTGTACATTGGATGAATATACTTTCGTGGATCAGTCATTTATTTTTCTGCCAGTGAAGGGTTTGGAAACTTAGCGCTGCAAAAAACCTCATTTGAAGTCTGAACATATATGAACTATATAGTTAACTAATTAATCATTTAAACGCTTCAAAGTATTAGTGCTAAATAGATCGCAATTTCCATCAATTTATTAAGGTTATGGAAAAAGATAAATTTAACAATGAAATGCGAAGTAATAAAATTAATGCTATTTATTTGTAATGTTTTGCAAAATTGAATTACTTTTATAAAAAATAATATAATTGCGTCAGTTTATAACATATAGGTATATGTAGACAATAACAAGTACCCATGTCGATGAGTCAAATTGGCGTAGCAGATAGAGTACAAGGTTCGTCATCCTAAGGTCCCGGGTTCAAAACCAGTGCTAGTAAGAATAAAATAAAATAATTTAAATTTAATTAATTAATAAAAATTTTTCCTAAATTTAATATATACTGTTGATAAAAATAATTATAAAAAAAAAGAAATTTTATTTTTTTATCTCTAGTTGTAGTTTAAAGATATCCAATTTAAGAAATCTTTTAGATATCGGTTTCATGATATCTTTCGGTTCTCAAAAAACGGCGCATTGCTTAACATTCTGACATCATTATGTTATCTTTTAGAAGTCTCTTTATGTTATTATTTTCAGAAACAGGATATCTTTCAGAGATTTTTTTGACAACATATTGTTCACTGGGTGTATATATGTGATATACATGGAACGTGCAGCTATATGTTTTATGGATAAACAATGGATCTTATATGGAGTGCATTTGCTGATACAATGGATATACTATGAATGCTAATTTAAGTACATGTGGATATCCAATGGACATTCAATATCCATGAACATATATATAGTGTATATACATTGTATATTTTTGTGCTATTTGGGTACTTTCCAGAACCACGACCTCAGCCTTCTTATTTGCATTTGTATCTATAATGAGATGATGTACGATAGAATAAATAAATAAATAAATAAATATATATATATATATATATTTGTTTAAATCCTTATTTTGTTCATAATATCGACCTACCCTCATCCCCGACTAAAGACTGCATTGGGTCCGATCTCAAATTAAAACAATTAAATTTGTTGACTCTAAATAAGGACCAACGGATGCACGGCTCGGAGATCAGGGTTACAGCGAGCCTACCGGCACACTGACCCACATTTCTAGCCGTAAAAAGTGCGTTCGCCCCTGAGGCACTTGACTTTTCCTCGAGCCTGTGTCTTAGGGAGTCGTGTCGAGTACGTCCTTTCTTGCATTATCTACACTTCGTAAAATACCTTTGACACACTTAGTATATAATACTTAAGTTAACCATCCAAAAATATATACCACTTAGGTTGAATTTTATTAAAAGTTTTATCTTGAATTTGATCTTTTCCTTAAAAGAAAATATCACTTAGATTGAATTTAAATTCAGATAGCACTATTTTTGTAGAGAAGTTATTTTGTATGGTGAGTATAAACTTTAATTTCAGGAATATATATTACTTAAATTAAATTTGACTTAGTATATATTACACTTAGTATATATTACTTGGTTGAATTTGGCACACTTAGTATATAATATTTAGGTTGAACCATCCGAAAGTATATACCACTTAGATTGAATTTGATTAAAAGTTTTATCTTGAATTTGTGATTTTTTCTTTATATTACTTAGGTTGAACCATCCAACAATTTTTTTGCTTAAAGGAAAAACCAAACACTTGGCGCCTTTTTTTACCTTTTTTAAAATATATAATACCATATTGTTAAATTTAGGATGGTAGATTTCATGTTGTAGCTTTTGTATTATTATTAAGTAATTTTTTTCAAAAAGTTAACTATAAATATATAGAAATTACGCTGATTTAATATAAATAAAAGTTTAACAACGTTAATACTTAATTATCATTCACAGCTTTATAATTTGAGATGGCCGAATAATTTAACATTCAATGATGAAACTGAAGAGAATGATCTATATTTTAAGAATTGTTTCGGTTTTTTTATATTAAATCAATCTTCTTGTTGGAATCATGTCGGTCTTTTTTTAAAGGCCTTGTGTTAGTTGTGGAAAACACAAAAAAATATCGGGGTTCTTTTTAACACACATATTACAATTTTTATATAAATCAAATTTTATTTACCAGTATTATTTTCTTTTAAAAAATTTCGAAAGATATCATTATTTTTCCAGTTCTTAAACCCTCCTCCTTTAATGATTTTAAGATACTATATTTCTTTATTTTTGTAAAACTATTTGGATTAACATTTATGTATAATAACGTTTATACAAAATGCAATATACATTTAAGTTAGTATTGGACATAAAATGAAATATATATATATATATATATATATATATATATATATATATATATATATATTGTAGTATAATATAACAATTACCATACATTTATAAAAATAGAAAATAAAACACAAAGTTATTTCTATTGTTTTACTTTTAGAATAATAATTAATTGTAAGTTAAAAATAATAAGTTCCAGTTGATAATTTAAGGTTTAATAAATTTTGTCGGTAATTGGCAACTTGCTTATACTATAGTTTTTATAAAAAAAGATGATTTGGATACTTAGCGCTTTTCTGAACAGTTATTTGTACAGTTACTTTATAACGTAGGACATTGTGCTGGTCAGACGTTCAAGTAACGAATAACTGTCAAGCGGTCGATAGTTGTACGGCATACCCTACATATCTCAACTATCATGTTTTAATCAACCAATCAATAAATTCTCAAACTAGTTCTCATGACTTTAAAGTCACGGAAGTCACCTGGAACATTATAAACTATCCATTGTCTTGTTTGACACGTGTTGCACGTGTGTTCTGTTTCATCAACAGAACGTTTTAGAAGAGTAGCATTTAGTTTACTGTTTCTATTATGATTATAATTTCATCATCAACGCAATAGATGTTAATAGTTTAACTGTAAAATTTTTAATTTTAAATATTTTTGTCTATAAAACTTATTATGTATTACACGCGCGAGCGCGCGCGCACACGCACACACACACACACACGCGCGCGTGCGCGCGCGCGAAATTTACATAATCATATATTTTTTTATTATAATAATTGCATTAATTAAATTAAGAAAGCATTGAGGAAAAAATTATTATATATTAAAATCTTAAATCCCTCTCTTTAGAAATATGTATTAATGCATTATAATAAATAATTTCTGTATTTTATATTTTGTTAATACTTTATCATAAAAGATTGTGTGTGTTGTAAATATTTTTTTTCTAATTTTGAATCACCTTTGAAAATGTTCTTTCAGAGATACAAAAGTACACAAATATTTACTTTTATTTATTTTCAAAATACTGACATATTACTTTTTTTTAGAAAGTATTTATAAAGTAAGAACTGTAAATAAATTTAAACTATAAAGAAATTAAACTACTATTATATTAGATTAAAAATTATTAGATTAAAAAATAATACTGTATATATATTTTTTATGTGCGCATGTTCATATGTATTTTGTAATACTTTTTGAAGTTAGATATGCTGTGCGGTAATGCCGGACATTTACGGACGTAAAAGAAAAAAAAGGAGAAACGTAAGAAGAAAAAACAAAAACCAATAGAAAATAAGGAAAGTAAACAAGAATTATCGAAAAGACTATCAAACAAGAAACCAAAGATGGAAAGAAAAGACTTGAAGAAGAGAGGAAGAAAGCCGAAGAAGTACAAAGAAAAGTGAAAAAAGGAAACACTCTACACCATTTGCAATAAGAAGTATTGTTTTAACAATGCACCAACAATGTGCATTGGATAATGTGTATTAAATGCCGAAAATTGGCCCAAGAGGATTGCATTGATGATTCTTCAAGCGGCTGCGTTTATGACAATTGTTTTTTGTGATAAGTAAACTCATTCCTTATGCCTGTATTAATTTCATAATGTTTGTAATATCCATACGCCCGTCCGCTATTACCCTAATAGGTTCGGATAATTACGGAAGTAAGATTTTTATTTTTGTTTAAAATTTTCAAAGTTTAATGACAATTTTTACAATATATTATGTTTTTCTTATATAAGAATACAAAGATTTATTTCTCATCAACAAAAATGAATTCCATGTGTAGATTTCTTTTAAATTAAAATCTCCCTTAAATGTCCGTATTTTCCCCACTCTCCCCTAATGTAGCAAAATTTCTGCACGATATTCTCAACACGTCTTTAAATAAACCAAAATCATATGTGAAAGACAGTTTGTCCTTTGTACTATATAAAAAACTGTTGTACCTTGCGGTGTAACAAATAATTTTGCCGTACCTTGCGATGCGACAAATAATCTTGTTGGGTTCGTTGCCGCCTTAGGAGTAGGAACTCGCGAAAGGAGGCTTTCGTTGGCAGGGTCCTCGAGTCACTGACACACTTGTTTTTGATAATTAAAAAGAGATGTTTATTCTCTATAAGTTACAATGCAGTTCTTTTCACTCGCGGTCGGCGAAGGTGCCGTGTCGTTTTACTCAGAGATGATAAGATACGGCGCGCGGCTCTGAGTAGCGCGCTGTATATTCGCTCTCTCGAGATGCTTTGCGACTAAGTCCCGAACTCTAAGTTCGTATGCTAATCTTGCGGGCCGTATGTATCAGCTTGATTGACTATGACTGATCCCGCGGCCCACTGTTCGGCAGTGGCTTAAGTAGTGCCGCGGATTTGACATAATAGTGGGGTAATGGGCCCTCCGCATGACCATATTTGATCATAACCGCGCGCATCCGGCGCGCGGGAAATATTCACGAGCTTAGCAACAATTGCCAAAACGCAAGTATGCATTTCCGATGGCATGATCGTTGCTAAGCTGAACTTCGCTAAATTCCATGTGATGCCCGATGCGTTGACCGGTGCGATGGCCGGCCGGCAGCGCACGAGGCATGTGTCACTTGACACCTCGCGATAATGAGCCTTCCTCGGCGAGCTATTCTAATCTTTTATAATTCAATTTCAATATTCTATATTATACAATATTATGTTACCGGTTGTGAGTGCCTCGCTCACAATAAAACAACGAAATTAAAACAAATGAAATATTATAGTATTATTAAATGTCAGCCTTATTTACAAATATTCCTAAAAAACAAGTTTTATTAGGCATAGAAAAAAGATAAAATGACATATTATTATAGACATACTAAACTTAATTTATTACAATTTCTATATGCAATTGACATAGTCTTGAGTTCCACGAATTCCTTATTTAATGGACAATATTATGAGCAAATTTATGGCAGTCCCATCCCAGACAGCAATATGACTTTTAAAAGTTCTGAAATACATAAATATATTTATGTATGAAAAGTTATATTCAGTTATTGGATTTTTATTGATTTATACATTTATAAAGAAAATATAAATTATGCCTTATAAATAATACTAGTAAAGAATAATCACATATATTTATAAAAATACAAAGCATAATTTATATTATTCAATATATCTTAAATATATAAACTACAGGACAAAATTAGAGGAACAGAAGTTTGAAGTAGCGCCATGTTCGTAAAAGTTGAGCAAAAAATCTGAATTTTTTATATGATATAGCCCAAAGTGTTGACTTGACCCCTGCAAAATCTCTCCGCTGTGGGTCCAGTAGTTTCGGAGTTATACCCCTCGAAGCAACTTCCGGTCAAAAACTAAAGTGGCAAGGTTGTAACTTGGAAAGTACAGGATAATCTGATGCGAAAAACGAACCAGAAAAATTCGGAAATGGGCTAAGCCGGATCTGTAAATGTCGCTCAGAGTGTTTCTGGTGCGCCCTAATACCCCCATCCCTTTTCAACCCTGATTCGCAACCCCTTAGGACTGACAGTGGTGACAGCATTTTGCGTCGCGTCCGTCCAACCGAGGACAATTCTCTAGCACGGCTTGGCTTTAAAACCATTACATGTCGTAGGTCTCACCTTTCTATGACCCTTACCACCCCGCGAGGGTGAGTTGGACAACCACCCTTGACACTAATCAACACCCGCAGGTGCCTTTATGCGTCCGGAAAATTCGGAAATAGGCTAAGCCGGTTCTGTAGGTGTCGCTCAGAGTGTCCCTGGTGCGCCCTGATACCCCCATCCCTTTTCAACCCTGATTCGCAACCCCTTAGGACTGACAGTGGTGACAGCGCTTTGCGTCGCGTCCGTCCAACCGAGGACAACTCTCTAGCACGACTCGGCTTTAAAACTGTTACATGTCGAAGATCTCACCTTTCTATGACCCTTACCACCCCGCGAGGGTGAATTGGACAACCACCCCTAACACTAATCAGCACCCGCAGGTGCCTCCATGCGTCCGGAAAATTCGGAAATGGGCCGAATCGCACCTGTAGAGGTCTCTAGCACTCCTTTTTAACCACGCACAACATCCACTCCTTTTAATCTCTACCTGCTACTGCATCAGTCGGACAGCGAGTCGCGGTTGCGCTAGGCTACAGGTAATCGCTTCAGGGCACGACTTGCATTCGAGATTTAAAAAATCCTTATTCTCTCCAGCCATTTTCTTTTCATCCTTTCTTTTTGTATTAGATTTCCTTCTCTTCCAAGATTTTCCCTATATGCATCTTTCTTTGCTTTCATGCCTCTTCCAACTGACTCTTCATCTGCGTTCTGTTTATTCTTGATTGCTCTTTTCGTTTCCCTTAAAAACGCATTATTTTTCCATGTAATCTCTCACATTTTTTCATATTTTTTGTTTTTTATGTTGTTTGTGGGACAGCCAAACATTGTTAAAGGAAAACAAATAAATTGGTGTGTTAGGAGTGGTTGCCCAACCCACCCTCGCGGGATGGTAAGAGTCATAGAAAAGTGAGACCTTTGACATTTAACAGTTTTAAAGCCAAGTGGTGCTAGAGAATTGTCCTCGGTTGGACGGACGCGACGCAAAACGCTGTCACCATTGTCAATCCTAAGGAGTTGCAAATCAGGGTTGAAAAGGGATAGGGGTATCAGGGCGCATCAGGGACATTCTGAGCGACACCTACAGAACCGGCTTAGCCCATTTCCGAATTTTTCTGGTTCGTTTTTCGCATCAAATTGTCCTGTACTTTCCAAATTACAATTTTGCAACTTTTGTTTTTGACCGAAAGTTGCTTCGAGGGGAATAACTCTGAAACTACTGGATCCACAGCGGGGAGATTTTGCAGGGGTCAAGTCAACACTTTGGGCTATATCATATAAAAAATTCATATTTTTTGCTCAACTTTTACGAACATGGCGCTACTTCAAACTTTTGTTCCTATAATTTTGTCCTGTAGTTTATATATATTGTTACAATCGCGCTGGACGCACGATGCATTTCGACTCTCGGCTGCGCGGCGTCCTCCTTAGCAACCACGCTGTTTACGCGGACGTGCTTGTCAGATTTGATCCGGAGCTGTCAACCTAAACGGACGTGCTCTGTTTCTTTGTCCGAAAACGTTCTGTATATTCAAGCTACATTAAAGAGCTTTGAAAGAGAGAAAACGTTTTTCTTATTTCGTGCGGGAGTGCGTGAGTGAGAGAGCGAAAGGCAGTTTTGCCGGGCGAACGGAACATTTTGGGGGCTCGTCCGAGCCGCGAACAATAGACAACAAACTTTGGTCGAAAGGAATGTTATCGAGGACGCCGACTCGAACCAGCCCTAGTGTCACGCCTGCGGAAGAGGAAGCCAGGATGCCTGTCACTAGGAATAAGCAGGCTTCGGAGCTTGTGTCGGCGGAAGCCGCTACGCTACAAACTGTTCTCCTCGAGATCCGGCAGTTACGCCAGGAGCGCGACGAGCAAGCTCGGAGGGAGACGGAGCTCAGGGCAAAGCTACAGTAACACAAGGATGAGCTCATACGTCTCCAAAGAAACCAGATAAGTCAATCTGTTGTTAGAGCGTGCGGGGATTCGGGCTCGTGTCTCACGGAGGAGAGCGTGCGCGCGGATTGCGGTTTTAAGTTAAAGCCGGATACGTACGATGGGTCGGTCCCATTACGAGAATTCTTTGCGCAATTTAATTTAATCGCGTCTGCAAATCGGTGGAGCGACTCAGTTAAAACTATCGCACTTGCATGTTGCCTGTGGGGAAAGGCACGTTCCGTGCTCGAGACAGTGCAGAATTTAGATAATCTCAAATTCGCGGAATTAAAATCGAAGCTTGAGTTACGTTTCGGACAGGGGCATCTGTCTCAGAATTTTTATACGCAATTTACGAACCGAAAACAGAAATTTGGGGATGATTTGGCCGCGCTTGGTTTGGATCTTGAAAGACTCTCGCGCCTCGCTTATCCCGAATGCCCGTACGCAGTTCTTGATAAAATCGCCTGTGCGCAATTTATTTCTGCAATTTCCGATGGATTTATTAAACGGACTCTCCAAATTAAAAATATAACATCATTAAATTTGGCTGTAGAAAGAGCGAAAACTTTAAAAATTATTCAAGGGGAAGGTTTCCAACGAAGGAAAAGGAATTTTAATAGGAATTTTTGGAAGGGAGGTAAGGGAGGTGTGCGCGAGGAAGAGACGAATGTGGAGAAAGGAAAAGAAAATGGAAGGGATGAAAAAATTCGAAAAAAGAATTCGCGTGGCAGCAGGTTTAGCGCCAACCGCGGGGAATGTTGGACTTGCGGAAAGATTGAGCATTTCCGCTCTGATTGTCCTAGCGAAAAGGGAAACACCGCTTAGTCGAATTTTTCGGGGAGAGTTCGGCTAGTAGAAATTATTCCCCGAATGTTAAGCAACCTTTTAATATGAAAGTTAATAGAATTAAGAGAAATTTTGATTATTTCTTGTTTAAAGGTAGAGCAGATGGAAAAAAGTGTTCTTTCAAAGTCGATACGGGCTCTGATGTTACAATTATAAATAGTAAATTTGTTACAAAGGGAAAGGAAAAGATTTTGTCGGAACATTTAAATCTTAGCTATCCCACTGGGGAGAAGGTCCCTGTTGAATATCAAGTCGAAATAAAAGTGGAAATAGGGAAATATGTTGTTCAAGTTCCGATATTTGTTGCGGAAATAAATGATGATTGTCTTCTCGGGGTAGATTTCTTAAAAATTGTTAATTTGGAACGAACTTTTGAAAATGTTTTTGATACTCTTGAGTTAACTAAAGAAGTAGCTCGAATTGAAGTTTCTTGTGAAAAAGTCCCAATTTCCTTGAAAGAACTCTTTGAGGAAAATTCTCAGAATTTGAATTATTTAGAGAAAGAAATCTTTGCTAATTTTCTGACAGAATTTCAAAATGTATTTTCTGAAAATGTTGCGGGAAATTGTAATGTTGTCGAACATGTCATAAATGTGCAAGACTCTTCTCCCATTAAACAGGTACTTCGCCGAATTCCAATTCAAATGAGAGGAGAGGTGGATAAAATTATTGAGAAAATGCAATCTCGAGGAGTAATAGAGGAATCGCAAAGTCTATGGGTTTCTCCAGCAGTTTTAATAAAAAAGAAGGATGGCTCAATTAGATTTTGTGTCGATTTTCGGAAGCTCAATGCAGTAACTATTAAAGATTCATATCCCCTCTCCAGAATTGACGATATTTTGGATCAACTCTCAGGTAATTCTTGGTTTTTTACCTTAGATCTTAAGAGTGGTTATTGGCAACTGAAGGGGCAACACCATTTAGATTTTTACAGTGGTGTTACCACTGTAAAAATCTAAAATAAAGCGTTTTTTTGCAATTTTTTTTTAATGGAAGGAAAAGTAAGAGAATAATAATATTCAAGGGTGTCATTAATCATGTCTTTAAGTATTCAAAAAAAATAGTTATTCAAAAATAGTACAAAATGGCCACGCTGGAGTCATTCTCGTGAAGCATGTTGAATTTGCGACACGCAGTGTAATTGATGCAAATTTGAATTTGGAAAAAAACAAAAAATTTTCTCTTAATTTACACGAATATAACTAGAGAAATACGTAGGGGATTTTGAAAATATTAATTTTTGTGTGATTGGCGAGCATTTAAAGTAACAAGTTCAATTTTTGACAAAAAAAAAGGACAATTATTTGTCAATAAATAATGTTAAAATCAACTTATTGAAAATCCCGTACGTACTTCTCTTCGGAATGTTATTTTAAAGATATAGTCAAAATTTGGAGTGAATAGAATGAAAATTGTTGGAATTATATTGCGTGCCGTTTTAAAAAATCGTGTTTCGAAAAAAACGCCTTTAAAGTTTTAAGATGTGTTATGGACGTGAAAAAATAAAAAATTTGGCATAAAACTTTCTTCCCCTTATTCTAGAAGGTTTAAAACATCTTTTAAGCGAATAAAAAAAAATCGATTTTCTGAAAACTTATTACAGTGGTCTTACCCCTTAAAATTCGTTCGGAGAATAAAATAAAAACGGCTTTCTCTATCGGCAAGGGGCTTTGGCAATTTACGGTAATGCCCTTTGGTTTATGTAATGCTCCTGCTACGTTTGAGCGTTTCATGGAAGAGGTTTTGCGAAATTTAATTTCATTTTTTCATCAAATTTGTTTGGTTTATTTAGACGACGTAATAATTTATGGAAAAAGTTTTGCTGAAATGATAGAAAATCTTAAAAAGATATTTGTATGATTACGAAAAATAAATTTAAAATTGAATCCAAAAAAATGTATTTTTTTTTTTCAAAAAATGTAAAATATCTGGGGCATGTAATTTCCGCGGAGGGAATTTCTATGGATCCTGAAAAAGTTGCTGCCGTTAGAGAATGGCCCGTTCCTCACACAAAGAAACAATTACGTAGTTTTCTTGGATTTGCTTTGTATTATTTCGTAAATTTGTGAAAGATTTTTCTTCTATAGCTAAACCTTTTTTTGCGTTAACGGAGAATCAAACTAAATTTGTTTGGAAAGGGAAGTGCCAGGAAGCTTTGGAGAAATTAAAATGTATGTTAACTTCTTCCCCGATACTTTCTTTCCCGAAAGGGGAGAGTGAATTTATTTTAGATACCGATGCCTCCAATATTGAAATTGGCGCGGTTTTATCTCAGAATCAGGAGGGGAAGAAGAAGGTCATTGCGTATTTTAGTCGTGTTTTAAGTAAAGCTGAGCGTAATCATTGTGTAACTCGCCGTGAACTTTTAGCGATAATGGATTCAATTAAAGTTTCCGTCATTATCTTTTGGGATGGAGATTTTTGATTCGTACGGATCATGTTTCGTAGCGTTGGCTTTTGTCTTTCAGAGATTTGGAAGGACAATTGGCTCGCTGGCTGGAAAGGCTTCAGCAGTACGAGTTTGATATTGTTCATCGGAAAAAACGGTGTCACGGTAACGCTGACGGATTGTCCAGACGGTTATGTGAAACGCATGGTTGTGAGTATTGTGCTAAAGTTGAGCGAAGAGATGCTGAAGTAAATGGCAAGGCAGTCGCTCGCATCGTTTTCGAAGGGGAAAATTTAGAGGACTGGCGTAAAGATCAGACACAAGATCCAAGCATTTCGGTTTTTCTTTGAGGCAAGGAGGAAGGAGTTCGCCCACCTCGCACAGAGTTTACTTCGAGGGATATTTCTTCTCGGATTTACTGGTCATACTGGGATGTGACTTAATTTTAAAAAACGGGATTCTCTATAGGAAATAGAAAGCTCCAAACCTTAAATCCAACTTTCTTCAGCTTATTGTACCTCGTAAACGGGTTAAGGAAGTCTTGCAGGAAGCACACGACTCTCCTTCCGGAGGACATTTTGGAATAAATAAGACTTTGGAAAAAATCCGTAGGCGTTTCTTCTGGGCTATCTGCAAACAGGACGTTGTGAAAAATGGTGCAGAACTTGCAAGATCTCTATTTCTAAGAAGGGTCCCTTAGATAAAGGGAAATCTCCTCTTTAGATTTATAATGTTGGAGTTTTCTTGGAGAGGGTTCAAATAGATATTCTTGGTCCTCTTCCGGTAACTAAGATTAGGAATAGATTTTTGCTCGTCATCGTTGATTGCTTCACCAAATAGGTGGAAGCTTTCCCTCTGAAATATTTTAAGGCAAAGACAGTAGCTGATGTTTTTGTTAACCAGTTTGTTTCTAGGCACGGGGTGCCTGTGGAAGTCCATACGGATCAAGAAAAAAATTTTGAATCAAAGCTTTTCTCGTAATTGATGAGACTTCTCGGAATTAGAAAAACAAGAACTACTCCACTTCAACCTCAATCTGATGGGCAGGTCGAACGTCAACATCAAACAATAACAAATTATTTGGCGAAATTTGTTTCTGAAAATTAGAAAGATTGGGATCGTTGGGTTCCCATGTTTCTTTTGGCTTATAGATCATCGAAGCATGAATCTACCAATATGACTCCTGCAGAACTTTATTTCGCACGTGATCTTAGATTGCCTTTGGATCTTTTGCGAGGAGGTCCTTCAAAACTTCAAGAAGAGGAATCGTCTTCGGAAGGAAATTTTGTGGAAAATCTTCAAGCAACGTTGGAAGAAATCCATTCTTGTGTTAGAGAAAAGATGAATTTAAAATCTTCTCAAATGAAAGCATATTATGATCGAAAAACTAGGGAAGTTCTTTTTCAAGAGGAAGAAAGAGTCTGGTTCTATAATCCTCGTAAGGTTAAAGGTAAAACTCCAAAGTTGCAAGGCGACTAGAAAGGCCCCTTTTTGGTGGTCAAGAAGTTAAGTAATGTTGTTTATTGTATTCACAAAACTTCCAAGCATAAAAAGAAAGTGGTTTGTGCAAATAGGCTAGCTCCGTTTTTGAGGAGAAATTTTTAGAAATGTTGGGACAAATCGGAGTTCGGAAGCCCGTCTTGAGAAAGAATTACTTTTTTTTTTTGGAGGGAAGGGGAACTTGAATTTTAAATTTTAACAATTTATTGCGGGAAATTTTTGTTTTCCTTTTTCAGAAGCGAGGTCTTTCGTCTTGGAGAAGATATTTCTGAGAGGATTCTTTGAAAATTGTCTGGAAGACGTCGATAATGTAATCTTTCATAAGAAAAAAAATTAAGAAGACCGTCTCGCTCACGGTTTTCAACCATGGTTTCCCGTGAGACTTTGGGCGAATGCCGAGACGGGGGTGCTCTTATAGGGCGAGAGGGGTCCACAGGAAATTACCTCCCCCTTGTTCGAAAAGGAGCGGCGTCGGCAGCGGTTACGAAGAGCATCGGCGAGGTGGTTCACGCAGTCTTGGAAGTGGAATTCCTGAGTTTTCCCGAAGCTGGGGGGAGAGCCTAGTTGGCTGCCTCCGAGAAGGGGACTCGAGGAAAAGGAATTAAGATCCCGTAGATGCAGAAGAACGAGAATGAAAGTGTGGCCCGGTAACCTGAAGCAGCAGCTCAGGGAAGGGCAGGAAATCACGCTAAAGTCCTGATGTCTACAGGGAAACGTTTAACCGCTTGAAAACTGCCCTCCTCGATTGTCGGGACGACAATCTGGGAAGGGGGGGCAGTGTTACGATCGCGCTGGACGCACGATGCATTTCGACTTTCGGCTGTGCGGCATCCTCCTTAGCAACCACGCTGTTTACGCGGACGTGCTCGTCAGATTTGATCCGGAGCTGTCAACCTGAACGGACGTGCTTTGTTTCTTTGTCTGTGGACTAAAAGCGCGCCCGCGTAGACGCCAGTGAGCAGGTCGGTCCGGGGAAACGATCTGAGTCGCTTGCATAAGGCGACCACGGACCACGGAAACGCTTGCACGCTGGGGGCCCGGCCCCGTGGTCAGGGCTCGAGGACCCCCCATCCAATCGCAACGCGGGCCGTCGGGGGGGCGGTGGTTGCTCGGGACATCATCCGTCCTTGTCCTCCGCTCCCTCGACGAGAGTGACATTACGGGGAACCGAACATCATGTCCCCCGTCTCCCTCCTCCCTCGCACGTCGCGGAGAGGGGGAGAGAGAGCGGCGGCGACAGGGGAGACTAGTGACGAGTCTTTCCCCCCGCCCCGACATAGAAGCCAGGCTGGTCCATACAAACGGACTGACCGGAGAAGCGGGGCTTTCCTACTCGGGAGATGCTCGTCCCACTCCCCCGGAGCGACGCGCGTCGCCAGGTAAAGGCGCGCTGGCGTGGGAGAGTCCTCCGGAAATTATGCTGGACAGCAATTCCCGGGAGGCCTTCCAAGACACGCAGACCTGGTCAACCAAAGTGGGTTTAGTGGGTAATACGGGTATTGCACATGAGCAGGAAGGACTAGCCTCCCATTCACAAACCCGTGAGTCTCACATAACCTTCGCCCGTAATTCATCAGCGGCGAGGGTATGCGCAAATACATTTCCACCTCATAAAACAAAAAAAAAAGTTATCGTAATGTAGGTGTCCTTCGCAGCCGCCCGGAGAATGAGGGGCTGGAAGGTGATGGCCAAGGTGGAGACTCTCTCAGACCATCTGTATATAGAGATGAGTCTCCCGGCAATCCTCTCCCGTGCCGGCCCCGACTCCGCGGACCGACGACGTCGCCCCGCTCCCCCCCCCCCGCTCCCGAGAAAGCGGAAAGGCGAGACCGGGGCTTTCCGAGATGGGCGCTCTCCCGGCTCGACGCTGACGCCTTGGCGGCCACGATCGCTGCCTCCGAGTGGGCCAACGAGGACGAGGACTTTGGAGAACGACAACGACGCCCCGAGTCCTCTCACCCACAAATGGGTGGAGAAGGAGGCGCGATCACTGTGGGGGGATTTCCAGCGGGGCTGCGACTACGCGGTGCCCCGCGCGCGGGAGCCTCCCGCTGGCCGCGGGCGCCGCGCGGTCTACTGGTGGTCCCGGGAGATCGCCCAGCTTCGGATGCAGAGCGCTGCAAAGGGTCCGCCGTCGCAGCGGACCCAATGCGGTGCTCGGAGAGGTGGAATGCCGCCGCGCACGTGCCGCTCTAGGGGCGGCCATCAGGACGGCGAAAGCCAGGGCCTGGGAAGAACTACCGGCCTCCCTCAAGGCGGATCCGTGGGGGCGCCCGTACAGAGCGCCGTACCGAAGAATTTATTGTCAGAGGTAAAGATGTGTTTTAAGTTGCAACAAATATATCAGAAACGTGGCAAGCAGAATCTTCTCGTGATATGTATCAGTTTGCATTTAACGTACATGCATCAGCAGAAATGGTGTCTCTCGGCGTAAAAATTGGTGATTGCGCCGGTGAATCGATATCACGTCTTTTCACTCATCATAACTCTATCTTTCTTGAGCGTGCGGCGTTGGTGAAGTATGCAACACCGACACGATCCCCAATTTTTTCGCTTCTCCTCGTTTCCACTTTACCGCGCGCCTAGTAGCACGTACGGCGCTTCGTGTGTGTGGATGATCGCCGCGCTGGACTCCGAGGGACTCCGTTTCTGTCGGTGAGTGTACGTACATGTTCATTGCAGTTGTGTATCTGTGTTTACTGGAAAAATATTTTACAATAAATTATTTTTCTCTTTACTAGTACGTACAAATTTATGGCAGAAATAAAAGACAAAAAAATAAAATTTCAAGATTTAGATGAAACTGAAATAGACTCTGACGATCTAATAGAGTATATATTGGAAAAGCAGTCTGACAGCTTTATTTTAAATGTTGTTAAAGAAACTTTAGATGCTACCGGTAAGTCCGTTATAAACCTGGCAATATATATAATTGTGTACATTAAAAAAATATATTTTCAAAAATTTTGTGACAATGCATTAGGATCTATGGTGCAGTATTCAACAGTAGCAATAGACACATTGTTTGCCAGTACAGTGGAACCCCGCGTTAGCGTACTCCGCGTTAGCGGAAACTATCCCCTCCATATGCACTCGGTCCACATGAGTAGCGTGTGTGGGGATAGCAATGCAGTCACGTAGTATGTAAGCAGTTACGACGTATTCTTAAAGATTTGTGCAAGATTTTAATGTGTAATTAATTCATTTAAGACTAAAAAATGGCTAATATTTTTTTAAATTTAAGAATTTATTATTTTGTCTACATGGTCATTAAAAATTGTCTCAAAAAATTGTTTCAAAATATTATTCGTGTAATATAAATAAAAATATATTTTTATATAAATTTTTATTTGAAAATTTTACGCACATGTAAATAAAATAGCCAACACTAATTTAAAATAAATTGTTTAAATGTAATCACATAAAAAAGGAACACCGATTGCAATCAAAGCTGGATTTCTAATTTGATAATATTTTATTTATAAATTATATGTTAGAAAATAATAATAAATTAGAAGTGTAGGGAATATAAAATATTCGGGAATATAATTTAGAGGTACGAGATGTGAGTTTTTCGGACGGCTATAGATACGATTGACTTAATCTGAGACGCTCTGCTTGCAATTTTATGATCGAATACATTTAGTCTTAAGCGTAAACATTAACTGGTTACATGGCAATACCGTTACGTCCCTGAATTTCACGGAGTGGGAGTGAAACCAAGCAATAGGAGATAACCCCGCGTTAGCGGACCAGAGCCCCGAACAGTCCGCTAACGCGGGGTTCCACTGTACATCATCATCTGCTTGTGACCATGTTAATATTATATTACCTATTAAACAGTATCTGGAAAATACTAAAAAGAGAATGTTTCTGCTGGTACATCATTTGCTTATGACGACGTT
The DNA here is from genome assembly GCF_013373865.1 of Monomorium pharaonis. Lineage (NCBI taxonomy): Eukaryota > Metazoa > Arthropoda > Insecta > Hymenoptera > Formicidae > Monomorium > Monomorium pharaonis. The sequence continues at coordinate 17,903,613 of NC_050469.1, forward strand.
AACATTTCTGTATTGCCTATTGAACAGTATCTAAAACCTGTTAAAGAGAATGTTTCTGCCCGTAAAATAAATTAATATTAATAAATGTGAAATTAAGATTATTATTATTTTCTTAAATAAGTAGATAACTTGTAGCTAAGCTATTTATTGTAATAAACTATTAATTTAAAATAATATTTCTGTTTAATGCAAATTATCACTCCTATATGGCATAATGGCTGCAATGGTATTGCTCTGTATCTCATAATGTGTAACTCATATGGTATAATACGCATTGTTAATATTAAAATTGCATGTATACATACATATACATATATATATATATATATATATATATATATATATATATATATACACAGATCGGTTATTTTGGGGACCTTTTTTTCCGATTAAGGTGACAGTTGATTTCGATGCGTAATTAACTGCTGATTAACGTATTTTATATGTACTCAATATATGATGCGTAATAATGGATATACGTACGAATAAATATAAAGTGATTATTTCGGGGACTTTATATATATATAAATACATATTGATCACTTCAGGGTATTTTATATTTTAAGTTACTTTAACTATAGTGTAGCTTTATTTTGGTTTCAGTTTTGAACAAAATAAGAATAAAATCAGTTTCTATCGGAAATAAAGTAAAAATATGTAAGTGCTTATGAACTCTCGCATGACCAAGTGGTCCTCGCGCGACTCTAATGAACAATTTTTATTAATCAAAGATCCTTTGAGATTATATAATTTTGTTTACAATGTAAACATTTATTTTAATTAATGAGAAAGCAGTTATTTTTAAAATGTAAACAATATTTGTTTTTCTATAATAATATTAAAAAAAATCTGTATCTTCGAAAAATTGGTTTTATAAAATTAATCGACGTTAATAAAGTAAATTCTGTATTGATGTAAATAAATCAGTGTGAAATGAAATTAGCAGAATAAACGTAACAAAAATCGAATTAATCACGAGCGTTTCGCCAATTCCGTATTACGCATTTTGGGGACAATTAAATATATATAGTTATATAATTAAGTAAAAGGTTAATTTTTTGGTATTTACAACGTATTTGTTTAAGATTACGTTGAAAATACTAAAATAATTTACCTTTTACATAGCTATATATATATTTAATTGTCCCCAAAATAATTATATTTACAATAAATTCATTTACAAATTGTCCACATGAAATAGGATAATATATTGCTTAATATATAATTTTATAACACTTTAATATAATTAATATAATAATTATTATCTTACTGTACATAAATATATATAATAATGACCATTTCTATACATTAATCCATTTTCTATATATTAATTATATGTATGTATGCAATAATATATTTAGTTGTCCCCAAAATAATCACTATGTTTATAAATTGTCTTTAAAATAATCATAATAATAATAATAATAATAGGCTTTATTGTGTCCCAATATGGGGTTACAAGGCACTTTTTCTACGGAGCGTTCCCGAACCGTTTACATTTGTGTCCCTTACTACTCCCGAACCGCCTGGCCATTTGCGACCCTTACATTCTAACACCCCCCCTCCCCTCGCACGCCCCTATCCCCCCCTCCCCAACCCTGTTCCCCCTTTCTCCCTCTTTGCCCCCTCCTCCTCGTCGTCCTCCCTCCATTCATCTCTCTTCAACTCTCATTTTTTCCAATTCTCCTCCTTGATTTCCACTTTCCTTCTCCTCGTCAAGGGGCCTCTCCTCCTCTCTCTTCTCTCCTGTCTTCCTCCTCTCTCTCCTCCTCTTTGTCTCCTTTCCTCGTGCATTCTCGCCGCCTCTCCTTCTCTCCTGCTTCTCCTCCTAATAAAATCAATTAATTCATTATTTCCTTTTGCCTGCCATTCCACCCCCGCCTCCACTCCAACCCCCCTCCCTTCCCTCCCCCCTCTCCCACTTCTCCGTCCCCCTTCTCCCCCACCCCTTCCACTCCGACCCCCATCGGCCCCAAGCCCTCCCATCCACCTCTCTAGATCTCACCCATCTATATCTCTCATTCTCTCCAATCCTTTTTTACCTCGTCCCATTCCCACTTCCTTCCTTCCACCCACAACTCTCTACTACTACACCCCACCCTTTTTCCTTTTTCCCTTTCCCTTCTTGCTGCTTCCAAGATTCTCCACCTCATTTTTCTCTCTTCTATCGATAAATCCTCATCTACTCCTACGTTCCATCTTTCCCAAATTTCCCCTCTCCTCGCTAATATCTCCTCCCTATCTTCCACCTCTCCCAATTCCATTGAGATTACCCATCCTCCCTTATCCCCCTTCCTCTCTTCTATCCCTCTTATCTCAACTTCCCTTCCTAACTCCGATTTTATGATCACCCTTAAACAATCCCTTCTAAATTCCCCACTCTCCCCCTCCACTCCTCTCCAAACTATTCTGCTCTCCCTCTTCTTCCTGCTGTACTCCTCTCTTTCCTTGATCCATCTACTTGTTCTGTCTTCTCGCTCTGCTTCCTCTTCTCCTATTTTCCTTCCTCTTGTCTGTTCTTCTTTTCTTGCTCTCTTCGGTTCCTGTCTTCTCCATCCGCTATCTGTTTCTTCTCTTCGTACACTGCTTCCCTTTCTTATCTCTCCGCCCTCTTTTCTTCTTGTCTCTCCCTCGCCCCTCCTCTCTATCTTCTCTAATTCCGTCCTGGTGTCTGTACCACCTTCCTCCCTTCTCTCTTCGCTAGTCTGCTTTATCTCTCCCTTTGTCTGCCTCGTTTTCTTCCCTGGATCTCTATCTACTGACTCCCCTCTATCCTTGTCTCTGCTCTTCCTTGATTCACCGCTCTCCTCTCTCCTCCTCTCTCTCTCTCTTGCACTCTCCTCCTCTCTCTCTCTCTTGCACTCCACGGTCTTCTCTTTTTGTCTCCCTCTCCACATGCTCCTGTCTACTTGTTTTCTCCGTTCTCACTATAACCTCTTCTGCTTTCTTCCTGCCGGATTGCACCTCTTCCTCCTTGGCCCTCTTCCTTCTCTCTCCTCTCTCCTCACCTGCCGGCTCCTCTCCTTCGGAACTGCTGATTTCCCCCGACTCTCTGCTTTCCTCTCTTTTCTCCTCTCTCTTATCCTGCCTCTCCCTCCTTTTCTTCTCTCTCTCCTTACAATTCTCCCTTGACACAATCTTCTTTGACCACTGTTCCTTCTCACTTTCTTTCCCATTGACAGCCTCTTTCTCTCTTTCTTCATCCCTTATCACCACGTCCCACCAGTCCTCTTCTCCATCTCTTTCTCTGTCTCTATCTCCCTTTTTTCTGCTGACCACTTCTTCTTCCCTCCATTCTCCCCTTCTCTGTTCCTCTCTTTTCTTGACCGTCTCCTCTTCTTTGCGCCAATTCCTGCATACCCTGACAAGCTCTGCTACCCCTTCCTTGATTCCTCTTAGCTCCTCTTTTATCCCTGCCAACTCCTCTCTCATCTCCCTACTCATATCCATCTCTTTTTCTTTCACCGTTCTCGCACCTCTTTCTTTGTATCCGCTCCCGGCATGAATTCCCTTTTTCGCCACCATTACTGCATCTACCAGCCTTGCGGTCTCTCTCGATTCCTCTGTCGATACTCGTCTCGATCACAGCTCTCCTCTTCCACCAATCACAGCTCTCCTAGCCTTTATCGATATACCGATATATCCGCATCCGCTTCTCTCTTGTGCCCTCTCTCGGCCTCCAATCACCTTCATCTACTTCTCGTGCGCTTGCGTCGTCTCCACTCCTGCCACTAACTCCCTCTGTCTTCTTTCCCTACGCATTTCCCTCGTGCTCCAACGCGCTCTTCATCTCCTCTTCTTCATTGTACCCTCCCTGTCACTCCATTTTTCACTTCTCTCCTTTGTTTCACTCCGATTCTTTCATCTTGCTATACTTCTTTCTTCTTAGATCTTCCGTCTTCCCTTCAATGTCTCGATCACCTCTTCCTCTCCTCCATTTAAATCACTACGTCCCTCGTCCTCCTTCTTCCTCCCTTCTCACTTTTTCTCTCTTTCTTCCGGAGCACATTTTCACACTTCCTCACTCACCCGCGCCATTTTTCTCTCCAAAATAATCATTATATATAACTTATAATTATAGAATTAAAATATATAAAATCTCATCGGTTTGTGAAATAAAAACTATGCTCATATCAAAATATTCAATAAACTTTAAAATTATTTTATTATATTTTTAATTGTATATTATACGAGTATTTGAATAACGAAAAACTTTTAAAATTATCCCGATGTGGCATGGTCCTGGTAGCTTGTTGTTTTTAACAATTTTCTCCTATAATGTTGCGGTATAATGTTTCTGAGTACCAGTAGTTGAATAACTGTTTGATATTTTTGATATTTGTTTACAGTTTTTTAAAGCCTAAGATAAACAGAAAATTCTGATATACTTGACATATTTTTTGTTTATGTTTTTTTTTATTAGTGGTGGTGCTAGCATCACGTGAAGCTATCACCCCCACTTTTGGTTTTAATTTCCTGTAAACGGGTAGGAGCAAAAAATTCGGGACTAGGGCAAAAAATTAGCAGATAATTAGCAAAAAATTATACGATTAATCCGAATTTTTTTTTTAGTGGCGGAGGTGCTAGGTTCACTGACGTCAAAATTATATAATTTGTATATATAATATAATGATATAATAATATAATATCCCCGAGGTAGCACAAAATATTATCATAAATATTTTAAATATTTAAAAAATTTACTTTTAAAAAATACTTTTTAGAGATTATGTAATTATTTTTAATAAACCACTTAGGAATGATACAAAAATTATTATTAACAATATATGGAATATATTTCTAAAATTTATTGAAAAATATTAATGGTAAATTAACTCGAAATATTTTCCATATTTTTTAATAATAATAGTGTAAGTATTTATTTTAAATATTTTCATAAATATTTATCATAATTTTTTTGCCTATACTTTGAGCCATCTTCAGTACAAAGAATTGACAACCGACTTGTTGATTAAACTCAGCTCTGGATCGCTATAAATACAAATTATTACATTGTCAGTTTTTTGCTCGGATTACACTAAAAATGTCATCATGTCAATCGACGTATCTGCAATAAGTACATATCTTAAAATCCAACATTTCCAAGCAATGTTTCCAGATCATCTATAACAATATTAACCAAAATGGAGGATAAAGGTGAACCCATCTCACAAGGGGACCTTACGGGTCATGGGTCATCGATTCTTTTCATACTTATAGGATTTGAAGATCAGTAACTGGACTTCAATTTCCTAAAGCAGTACGATGCGCTTCTCAAAAATACTCGAGAAAATCATTTTGAAGATTTTAGATATCTTTAAGTACAGAAAATTTTGACCTATCGTCAGAGCCGCTCGTAGCCGAGCGCACAGAGCTCTAATTTCGTAAGCGCGGAGTCGCTGGTTCGATTCTCGCTCTGTCCCCAATTTTTTTTTAATAAGTTAATGGAGTTTTTTTTAAATCCTATATCTTAACATTTATCAAATTGAAATGCTAATTAATTATTAAATATTTATTCGTTATTTTTTAAATAAAAATTAACATCTTTTTATTTTTAATTACCACTTGCTTGAAAATGCGAATATTTATAATAAATTAAAATTTGGTACAAAAATGGAAAAGGTCTTATTGTTAAATGCAAAAATAATATGAATAAATAATATTCAGTTATTTTATCGCTTACATTTTACGCTGTATCTTTAACACGTTAGTCGGAGTTTACAAGTCGAGTTTATTGTAAGTCGATCCTGATCGATCCCCATTCTCTCGCATCTAGTCGTGAACAAAGAACAGCCTTGCAAAAAGTGGGAAAAGTAAGGGTTCCGAGAGAGCAGATGCTGTGCTATTCGTATTTTACCGTTAAATAAAAATAAAGAGATGTTAACTTTTATTTAAAAAATAACGAATAAATATTTAATAATCAATTAACATTTTAATTTGATAAATGTTAAGATATAGGATTAATAAAAAACTCCATTGATTTATTTAAAAAAAATTGAGGCCAGAGCGAGAATCGAACCAGCAACTCCGCGCTTACGAAACTAGAGCTCTGTGCGCTCGGTTACAAGCGGCTCTGACGATAGGTCAAAATTTTCTGTACTTAAAGATATCGGAAATCTTCAAAATCGATTTCCTCGAATACTTTTGAGAAGCGCATCGTACTGCTTTACGAAATTGAAGTCCGGGTACTGATCTTCAAATCCTATAAATATGAAAAAAATCGATGACCCATGACCCGTAAGGTCCCCTTGTCAGACAGCACAAAACTCTGAAAGATATTTTTAAGAACTCCTTTTTAAGACGTTTTTTAAAACTGCGAATAAGATCTTTTATAGAAATAAATTTAAAGAAGTCTTTTCTGTCATCAAAAAGACTTATTATATATGTACAGGGTGTCCCAACGCACATGAGTCAATGCTCGTAAAAAGGTAGAAGGGATCAAGATGAACATAAAAGTCCAATATTGTCTTGGGTTAGGTCTGCAAATAATCGAGATATTAATTTTCCAATTATCACCTATTATAGCGGATATTGTGATGCAAGATATGGAAGGAACTGTCCTTAGATCTTTTAAATTCAATTTATCGGTATATTATAGATATATAAATAATATTCTCCTTGTCACTACGAGAGACAGAATTCCTGTTATTCTTGAAAGTTTTAACAAATATCATGATCGATTAAAATTTATCGTTGAGATGGAGGATGACTGCCGCCTCAGTTTTTTGGATTTATTACTGACAGTTCAGAATAATAAGATACTTATTGATTGATATCAGAAGAAATTGTTTTTGGGACAAATGCTGTCTTTTAACTTTAACCACCCAATGTGTCATAAAATAGGAGTAATATACAATTTGGTAGATAGAGCTATCTTACTATCACATTCGACCTTCCACCAGAAAAATATTGAGTTATGTATCAGCATTCTTATACACAACGGTTTTCCGTTGGACATGATATTTGATAAAATTAATGAAAGAATTAAAACATTGATTAACAACAGGAACCGATACGAAAATATTTGGACACGTCCGCCATACTTAATTCGTAGTACGAGGATTTTGAAAATCAATCAATCCGCACTAAATTTGGTATAGGGGGGGTTTTGAGGTCGCTGATCAACAATATTAGGTCAGATTTCAAAAATTGAAGGTGACTGTTCTAATGTGGCAGACGCGTATATTTGCAATTTGAATTTGTGTCATCTTAAAATGGCCATAATTTTTAAAAGAAACATCGTATGGCACCATTTGAAAGCTCATTTTGAAGGGGAAGGACAGTACTAAATAATGGAATTAATAGAAAAAATTCAAAAAATTTTGTAGACTGTATTTAACCTCAAAGACAGTCAAAATAGCCATTTTTCGTGTATATAACCTCAAATATCTCAAAATCGTGACCTGATGGGCCAATTCTGAGTTCAAGTTCGGATTCTACGCGAAAAATTACTTCGGAAATGACCCTCAGCTGCCCAACAACAAAACCTCGCAGATCTGTGTAATTAAGTGTAATTGGCAAAGAGCCTCATACGTTGCGTTTTATATATTTTTCTCATGTTTGTTATAATGTCATACATTGTATATATGTCGATCTTTCGGATATTATTTTGTATACTAACGGACATTTGAATAATTCTTACGGATACATTATACGCTGAAGAAGGACAAGTAAGTCTGAAACTGTACGTTTTATTCTCATCATTTTTTCTCATCAACAAGCGATGTTGAATTGAAATTAAATCCTCAATGAATTAAACCTATTAACCGTTTTAACGCTTGTCTTCGACCGTTTTCCACTTATATATATTATGTTCATATGTATATATGAATATATGTTATATAACGTTCAATATCATGTATTGTTAATACTATACAACGAAGTGTTTTCTTTAAGGGGGGATTCTGGTTTATAAGGTCAAAATTTTCAAAAAAAATGTTTTTGCCTTAATCGATAGTATAAATATTCAAGAATATACTCGTAAAATTTTAAAGTCCAACTCAAAGTATTTCAGAAGTTATAAAATAAAAAGTCTGCGTCGTGCTTAAATTATAACCATCCGACTCCAATTATAAAATCTGACCTCGAAAAACACCTTCCAATATATGAACATCTTTCAAATAAAGAGCTCTTGACTAGATGGTTAGGCGGGCACACACAAAATTCTAACGAATCTTTTAATTCAACGGTGTGGCGCATCGCTCGGAAACATTTAAATTCGGGCTTCAAAATCGTACAAATCGCTATCTACATAGCTGCAGGCATCTTCAACAAAGGCTATACTGCTGTCTTGTTGATGATACAATTATTAGAAATCAACATTGGCCAACAGTGCAAAATATTCGCGGACAATTATGATGCGCAGCAAATTACGAGGCAGGAGCGGCGCCGAAGCAGTACTAGTAAAGAGGTTCGAATGGCTCGGAGACATCAGCAAATGGAGAATAATCAATTTTTCGAGGAAGCTGAAGGTTTACTATATGGCCCTGGTATAGCTGATTAGCATAGAATAGCGGTCAGTTACTAATAAACGATATTTTTTTGTACCGCAAACTTTAAACCCGTTTTCCTCGAAATGTCATTTTCATACTTTTTCCAAATTTGCGGGAAAGATAGCAAAAAAACTAATTGATAAATCGAGTTTTTCCAAAGTGTTTTAGTTAAAGTATTATCTACTATCCTGAATGAACCTAAAACATTTGTAAAAATATTAATATAAACAATTGTTACTTCATAAAAACAGAGAAACTTTTTACCCGAAATCGTCACTTTTTTGTTTAAAGTGCTGCAAAATTTATAATTTTACATTATTTATTTATTTTTTAGGTTCGACGATAAAAATATATGAAAATTAAAAATCCTTTTGTATCTTTGTTTCAAATAAAAATTGCGAGCTCCACATTTCCCGCAAATTTGGGCGTACATTGAAAAGGCACTGTAGTTACGAATCTATGACGACGCCATTTTGCAACAATTTACTACTCAAAATTTTTTTTTGTATTATTTAAATATGTAGTAAAGTATCGCAAAGGTTTGGAAAAATTAATTGCACTCCTGTTTATTTAAAAAATCTGTAAAACTCCCTCTTTCTTAAGCATTATAAATCAGAATCCTCCCTTAACGATAGAAAACTTAGAGTTTCTTCTATCTTTAATTGCATTATTAATTATGATAGATTTTCAGTGATTTGTTTAAAATAAAAACACGAGAATCTAATTGATTTCTATTTCATAATCCATTACTTCTCTAAATAAAAAAGAACAAATTTAAAGAAATGATATCATTTTCTATCGTTCTCGCATTTCCTGTTAGAAAAGTTTGTTCCACTGTTGCATCATTTTGATTAAATATGAAGAAATATTTATCAATATATCGTGTAAGAGAAAAAAGATAACGATGAGAGAACTCGAAGTGGCAAATATTATAATAAACGAATAAAAAAAACTATTAATTTGAGAATCAATCGTGAATTTACGATAATGATTTTACGAATAAATTTACGAATTTTTATCAATGTTTTCATCAAGGATTTAATAGTACGATACAATTCGATAAGAAACAAAATTAGAATTGTATGATACTGTAAATAAGATATTTAAGAAAAAAAAAGAATATATCGTGAATGTACCGAAAACTTTCATTAATTTACTATTTTCACAATTATTATAGAAATTAGATTATTTAAAGATTCCGTAAGTTCCTATCGCTTTTTCTCTTTTGACTTTCTTAGTCACAGAAGTTTATTACGGTTTTAATTTGTCCTATCTTTGCTAAATAATTTTGTCAAGTAATTGCGAATGTGCGTAACGACACAAGTCAAGACAATATGGGACTTTTATGTTCATTTTGATCCCTTCTACCTTTTTACGAGCATTGACCCATGTGCGTTCGGACACCCTGTATATATATATATATATATATATATACATATATATATATATATATATACATACATGTAATATACGTGTATATATATACATATGGTTGTAAAAAAAATTAAACATAATTATTGACAATCGGATTTGTTCATAATTATTAAGATATAAAAGATTTTTAAACAATTAATGTTGCGTAGTAAAAATATATTACATAATAAATTTTTTACTTCTGTAACATTTTAATTTTATTATTTAAAAACCTTAAAGTTTAAAGAATTGTAATGATCATGTATAATCATATATACTTAGATCTATTCATAAGCACCAACCAGTTATGGATAGACCGAGTATATATGTTTATATATGATTATATTTGATCATATAAATGCTTCCACATGATCACATATGATAATATACAAGAACATTAGACCATATATGGTTATATAATATTTATATATATATAATATAATATAGACCATACTTAAATAGGATTTACAAAAATGATTTAATCATATATTCTTATATATGGCCGTATGAGATCATTTATAATGGCACTTTTATTTCTTATATATCGATATATAAACATATACAAACATATATTTTTTAAAATGAACAAATAAGAAGTATTTTTTCCCGGTATTATATTACATTTTAATAATATTATCGTAGCATATTGCATTATATTATTAAAATTTTACTTACATGTATTTAAAAAATGTTACATATTTATAGAATCTTTTTTACAATTGCAGCTTACCCTACCGTAAATTCGATATATGACTCATATATTAATAGTATATGAAAGGCATACGAATCATATCTGATCGTCTACGAAGTATATGCGATTCTTATATGAATCGTACGCGATCATATGCCAATTGTGATATTAGACATGAACGTATACGACCGCATACGAATTACATATCACCTCCCAAAATTTATGTCGGAATCATATGTGACATGTTTGACATACGAATCAAATCGTATAAGATTGCATACACGGTACATGCAATTCTTATACGGCTCGTATGCGATCACATGGCAATAGCATTATTAGACATACGATCGTATACGATCGCATACGAATTACTTGACAGTCGGAAATTGGTAACAGAATCACATATATGACATATGTCATGCATGTTTGATTTGCGTATTTATCGTGTAAGAATCATATATGATTCTACGAAGAACATTTATTATGTACGATCTACGATGCGCGCACGCGTGTGTACACACAAAATTCATAATTTTGTTATATATGACCGGTATGTATATCCTTTACAAAAATCGGATCCGAGGCAAACTTTTCGACCAAAAAATTAATGTCTACTCGTATGCTCTTCATACGGCAGTCATATATGACAAAAATATATTGTGTATATTATGCATATATAAATCGTATATGTATAAATATATGTATATTACATATATATTTAATAAATATTATATATTGTTCCTATAGACAAACATATTAAGAATATCGTTTAGCAAGCATTATAATTTTAATTGAAAATATAATAATCAAATAGAAACTTATATAGTCATATAGCCGCGAGTAGTTCGCAAGATCGCCACTAGGCGAAGGCACGGCCCAGATAGCACACGGACATCCTTAGAATGTCCTCAGGACGTCCAGGACGGACTTCGTGGATATCCCAAGGACGTCCTGATTTTATCCTGGGACATCCTCAGGACATCCTGAGGAATAGCAAACGAGCGCCACTTTTTAGTCCTCAGGACATCCTGAGGACAGTCCACCGGACGTCCTCAAGATACCATAGAATTTCCTCAGGACATCCTCAGGAATAGCAAACAATGACCACTTTTTATCAGATTTTTTAGATTTTTTTTAGGATTTTTGATAAATATATCAATTTTTTATAAGAATTGAAATGTTTCTCAAAAAAATTTAAAAAATAAAAAATTCTGATTAACTTAGAAGATTTTTAAATATTTCTAAATATTTTTAAGAGTTTTTGAAAATTAAAAAAAAACTTTAACAAAAATTAAAAGTTCAAATTATTTCTACGATAATTTTGTAAGAGGAAGAAGACTATACATGATTCAGCCAAGCGATAGTCGTATCTGTTAAAGCATGTTTAATCTCTGACCCGAGAAAACGGTCACCCATCCAAGTGTCAACCATCGCCGACGTTGCTTGACTTCAAAGACCATACCCTTCATGATGATCTATGAGTACTTCTTGTTTATGCATACATATTTGTTATAGGTCATTACAATAGATATTGTCAGAAGGATGAAACATATATAGTTAACTTATATTTTTATAAATAAATATAAAGTTTTACAGTTTTTTAAAATCATTTTTACATATGCGAGCGAAATAGCATGTGGAATAACTGATTAAAAAAACTGTTTTTGCTCCGTTCGTATAAAATAAAATAAAAAAATTATTTAATATTATCATTCATAATTTTTTAGTATTGTTAATATGCTAGATTGTTTCAATAAGTGTAGACATTTAATCTGACTTCGAAGTCGACATTTTTACACATTTGATTTTGCAATACATTCTAGAAATACATACAATATTCAAAGATTTCTCACTTGCTATACTAATTTACCGTCTTTTTCAAAAATTAATATACATCCAGGATGTCCCTGAATAATGTTTTAGGACGTCCTGAATACTGTTTTAGGACGTCCTGAGGACTGTCGTCTTAGGACGTCCTGAGGACTGTCATTTTAGAACGTCCTGAGGACTGTCTTAGGACGTCCTGAGGACTTTTAAGAAATCATATTCTCAGAACATTCTGTGCTATCTAAAATGTCTGGTATTTATACAGTCATCATATTTAAGTTTATCTTCAGACATTTTGTAGCTAATGAAACTCTTTATACAATATTTTAAGAATAATGTTTTTAGCTAAAGTACATATATCCTCAGGACATCCTGAGTAGATATATCCTAAGGATTTCCTCAAGACACGAGTATTGATGAAAATTTTATTGTGTCCCCTTAGGGTTTACAATCTCTACAAAAAAGAACTTATTACTATTTTAAAAACTACCTTATCTCTAATTTATTCTATACTCTTAGGTGCATCCTCTACTGCCTCCACACCCCGCCTTTCTACACACACACACACACACACACACACCGCCTTTTTGTGGACTTCCATTTCCTCTGCCCTTCTATCATTCACTATCTCCAACATTTATACCACCATCGCCCCTCTCTATCCCCTTCCTCTTTCTCATGAACACTAATCCAACTCTCTTCCTCCCCATCTGACCCCAGAATGCTTCCTACCACCTCCTGCCAACTGTCTCTTTTCATAGCCCAATCTCTACACTCTTCCCATACATGCTCCCACGTCTCTATGCTATTTCCACATAATCTACATCTCTTCTTTTCTTCATCCTTCCAATATCTATCGCCTCTCATCTCGTTATCTAGTCTACACCTTATAATTTTTTTCCACCTACTCTCTCCCCACCCTTTTCTCAGGTATCCTGGTATGCCTTCCTCCCTCACGAATTTATCCTACTTATTATATTCCAAACCTAGAATTCTCCCCCCTCTTTCTCTCTCTGCATCTGTTTTTCCTTATTAAATACCGCTTTAGCACTATCCTCCCCTCTTTCCTCATTTAGCTCTTCCAAATTCCCTTCTCTGTCCACCTAAAAGCTCCTTCTCTCCTCTTTTCAGCCACTTCCTACCTTCCCTGACCTATCCCTTAACTTTATCTCTTCTAAACACTTTCTTGCTAGCTCACTACCTCCTCCCTCCTCTAACCTCTTTTCATACTTCCACGTCCTTCTTTCCGCTTTCTCTCTTAATTTATCCCTTAGTATCTCTTCTCTTACCATGTATCCCGGCGTGTGCCAATCCAAGCCCATCACCCACCTCAGATACCTCTCTCTAACCTCTCTATACTGTCTCTCTCCTTCCATCCCCATATCTCCACCTCGTACCCTATAACCGTTTATACCAGCCTGTCAAACAATCATAACCTCCTTCCCCAATCACCCCCATACCTTCTCTTCCCAATCCCCCAAATTTGACCCATCACTGCCGCCGCCCTTCTCACTCTACCCTTTATCTGCGCTTATTGTCCCTTATTCTTTTGTAACACATATCCTAGATAGCAGTACTCCTTCACTTCCTCTATCCTATTCCCTTTCCACCACCAACTTTTTCTACTCTCCCTACCTCCTCCCTTTCTGAACCTCATTATTTTCGATTTCTCCGCATTTAACACTAAATTCTTTTCATCTAAGTACCTTTCTAACCTTTCCAACATACTTCTCATCTGATCTTCATTTTCTGCTATTACTATTTAAGTCATCCGCATATATCAGCGTATACACCCTCTCACCTCTTACCTTCACTCCTCCCCACTTGACCCTCCCCATTACTTCTTCTAAATCTGAGATTAATATATTAAAAAGTAATAGGCTCAGTGGACACCCCTGTCTTACCCCCTCCCCGTCCAAAACTCTTCACCCCACTCTAACTCTACTTTTCGTTTCCCTTAATAAACTTTCTACTTCCTTTATTAAACGTTCTCTAATCCCTCTCTCTCTCATCGTCTTTATCAAAATACCTCTATCCACCGAATCAAAGGCCGCCTTCAGATCTACGAATAACGCTACTAATTTCCCGCCCTTCTTGCATACACTTCTATTTACTAAGTAGTTCAATAAGTAAATGTTATCTGTTGTGTAAATGTTCTCTCTCTTTTACTCCTAAAGCCCGTTTGATTTTCTGGAATTATCTTCTTCTCCTCAATCTCCTTTTCCAACTTTTCTGCTAAAATCTTTGCATACACCTTATACAGCGTAGGCATTAATGTTATTCCCCTATACTCACTCACCTGCTTCCCCTTCCCTTTCTTCACTATCGGCACCACTACCCCCTCCTTCCATTTTTCTGGCCACTCTTTCTCCTTCCATACTCTATTCAAAAACTTTTCCATCCACTCTTCAAGCCTTCCTCCCCCACACCTCCACACCTCATTCGGAATTCCATCTAATCCACCTGCTTTTTCTACTTTTAAATTATTTACCATCCTTCTCACTTCCTCCTTGCTAATTACCTGTTCTTCATCTCTCCCACTACTTTCTCTATCCATTCTCTCCTCTCCTCTAACCACTCTTGCCTCTACTCCACCTAACAAACACATAAAATATTCTTTCCATTCCTCCATTCCTATTCCTTTGTTCACCCTCCTTTTCTTCTTCCTATCTTTATTTACTATCTCCCATACTTTACTCTCATTTCTAGCTTCCTCTGCCTTTTTCTCCCACCTCCTATTCTCCTCCTTTTCTTCCTTTCACATATCTCCCTAAATTCCCTTTTCCTTTCTATGTATTCACACCTATCCTCTAACCCCCTCCTCCACCTCCTTAGATCCTTCCTCACCTGTCTCTTCAACTCCATACACTTCTTATCCCACCAGCCCCTTCCTCTGCTCCTACCTTCCTTTCTCTCCCTGTCTGTCTTTCCCATTGCCTCCTTGATTTTACTCAACATCCTATCCCACTCCTCATTTACCTCTTGTTCAAACTCTTCCTTCTGTTCAATCCTTCCCTCCAATACCCCCCTAACATTTCTCTACCCTCCTCATCCCAGACCCCCCTTATCTCCTTACCTTTCCCCTTTTTATTTACTTCTCCATCCTCACTCATCACCTCTGCCACTACTGGAAAATGATCCGAATCTACCTTATCTATTACCTTCATTTTCTCTATTCTCTCCTTCGCCTTTTCATCTACTAAAATATAGTCGATTACCGTGCTCCCTCTGCCCCCTATATACGTATACTGACCTTCTTCATCTCCCACCATCCTACTATTTAAAATTTTCCATCCACATTCTCCTATCATTTCTAACAGCTTTCTATCCTCTTTATCTACCTTACCATCCTTGGATTTTCTCCTGACCTGCTTTTCCCCCTCCCCACTATCCGAATCTTCTCCCCATCCTCCTCCTTCTCTACCAGTTCTCGCATTAAAATTTCCCCCAATAATCACCTTCGTATTCCCCTCTTTTGATTCCATAACCTGTTTAAGACACGAGTAGAATTTTAATTTATATTAATACTATTACAGAATCTAACATTCTAAACTTACTTTAGAAATCAAATTTATATGTAAAATATGTATATAAAATATTTACAATAATACAACTATTATATTCTGACAAGATCCCAGGACATTCCGGGACATATTCAGGATGATCCTGAGGACGTCTTGTACTATCTGGGGGTGCTCCTTCTTCTCGTAAGAAATTTACTCCAAAAGGCTTATAAAAGAAAACCATCATTTACGGCTTACCTAGCAATTAGTATTTTACTAGCAGCAAAGTGTAGTATATATTTTTTTTTTACACGAAGAGAGTTCGTGGGCCTTCCCAACTCAGAGAGAGCTTCCGAAAATTGAGAAAATATAAAAATAAAATTTTATACAATTATATAAAATACTTACGCCTATATAAATCGTATATGACTCATCAGCATCACATGCGATTTTGTCATATATGACTGATATATGAATCGTATATCAGGCGTATATGATCGTATCCCAAAAACACATATGCCATTATCGTATATGATCACATACGATTTTGTCATATACGACTTTTACGGTAGGGTGTGTATGCCCTGTTTGTGTAAAAGAGAGAAAGAGAGAGAGAGAGAGAGAGAGAGAGAGAGAGAGAGAGAGAGAGGGTGGGGTGGGAAAGACGTTCATACACACGCACGCATACGTTTTCTCTCTCTCTCTCTCTCTCTCTCTCTTTCTCTCTTTTACACAAACAGCATACACACATCGCGTGTAGCAATTAGCTGGTTGCAGCGTCAGACGGCCGGCGATTCGGAACAACTTTTAGTTATTACAGTGATTTTAAGGAACACGTGTTTCTAACATAATTCCAAGACAATCTTTTCTTTACCAAAATTTTATTTAAAGCATAATTTTATCTTATAAGATAAAATACCCAGGTAGCAAGGTGTCGTCTAATTGACGGCACTTTTTGGTCATTTTATGACGAACCAGACGTCATAATGTCGAGATAAAATGACGTCTAAATGTCGTAAAACTGACGTACATTTGTCTGATCTTAACGACGTCATATATTGACGTCAAAAATACGTCATTATTTTCATATTATTGACGTCATTTTCAAAAAGCTAGTATCGTACATTTGACGGTATTTTATTGTTATTTTTATGACAAAACATAGGTTTTTAGATTACATTTAATAAAGACGACATTTTAACGTCATTTTTATGACTATCCCAGGTAGTAAAAGCCGTTATTTTGACGTTTTTGAAAATATTTCGGGTACATGTCCTATATATGCAGTACTTGCGTTATGAAAATATCGAAATAACATAATTATAATGTAAAAAAAAAATTTACGTTGTTTCTCAACAAGCATCGTGATTCACCACACCATAGTTAAATTTGGAATTGCTTAACTTCCGCGGTCACCCATCCAACTCTGAACCGCCGTCGACGTTGCTTGACTTCGAAGATCGTACGCTACCTAGCACTTTGTGATGATCCATGAACACTTAATGCTCATGAATAAACGATTTGTTATAGATCAGTTCAATAGATGCGAGAAACATGAAACTTGTAGTTAACCAATATTTTTATAAATAAATATAAATTTACAGTTTTTTTCCTGATTTTTACATGTGCGAAATAACATTTGGAATAACTTATAAAAATATGTTTTTGCTCTGTTCTTTTGATAAAGCTAAATTATATCCCAGACAGAACGCAATATTTATAAAATATAAAATATTTATAATATTTATTTAAATATTTTATAAATATTTATCCAAATATTTTATAAATATTTATATATCCAAATATTTTATAAATATTTTTTTGTGGTCTTAGATTTGACAAATCATAAAGATTTATCATAAATATTATAAAAATATTCATGAAATATTTATAAATATTTACAGAATATTACTTATACAAATCTTTATCTTTTATTTACCATAAATATTATATAAAATATTTAGTCTATATTTTAATATGTTGAATAAAGATTTTTTTCTTCGTATATATAAAATATGTGTAAAATATTTATATAATATTTTGAAAAATAAATATTAATAAATATTAATAAATATTTATCATAAATATTATGTGCTGTCTGGGATGATTCTAAAATATTGATAGTATTAATTATATAAAATATTATATTAATTTTAATAATGTTGTTTATTAAGCAATCTTTAAATAATGATTAATAGTTATAGGTAGCAAGGTGTCCACTAGACCTCAATAATTCGTCATTTGAGGTCAAATCGTCAATTATTACAAAGAATTATAGTTAACGTCAGTAATTAGTCACTAATAAAACCTTATTAATACATCGTAAAATGATCAATTAATTGACGTTATTAATTAGTCAAGAATATGACGTCGGAAATACGTCGTAAGATGGATAAATGATTGACGTAATTAATAGGTCAAAAAATGACGTTACTATTACGTTTTAATTTGGTAACATGACGTCCGCGACCTTAAATGACGAATTATTGACGTCGTATTAACGTCACCTTGCTACCTGGGTAGTTAGCGACTTACGCGGTGGTAATCACCTGTCAGCGAACGCGGATAGTCAGCCGTTCCCGCGTTACGCTCGTGGCGCGCCGCCCTTGCTTGCCTTCTGTACTCGACGCGTAATTCGTTAACTATTTTGGCTTATAACTCAAAAACTGCGCTTTAAATAAAATTTTGGTAAAGGAAAAATCGTCTTAGAATTGCGTCAGGAATACGTCATTTTACGGACCTAAAGTTGTTCTGAATGACTTTGTATATTGTTTTTATTACACGAAGAGAGTTCATGGGCCTTCATAACTCAGAGCTTCAAAAAATTGAGAAAATATAAAAATAAAATTTATATAATTATATAAAATACTCACGCCTTTATAACGTCGTATATGACTCATCAGCATCACATGCGATTTTGTAATATATGACTGATATATGAATCGTATATCAGGCGTATACGATCGTATCCTAAAAACACATATGCCATTATCGTATACGATCACATACGATTTTGTCATATACGACTTTTACGGAAGGGTAGTATTAGTATTTATGCAAACTTGATTCCAATGTTAAAAAAAAAACAGAAAATTAGTAGATAATTTTGTTATTTAATTTTTTGTTTAACTTTGCAGAAATAATAATGCTATATTGAGATAATATAATTGTTAGATGTTCTGTAAATATATAAAATAAAAAATTCTGTAACTGTATAAAATATTTTTAATATCTATAAAATTAAAATTTTTAATTATGTTACAATGTATATTCGAGGGTGAATCAAATATAAACGGGATTTTTTTTTAATTTATTTAGTGAAAAACAAAAGACAATTATAATTTATTTTTCCACATAGTTTCCCGCTTTAGAAATACATTTTTCCAGCGAGAAGGAAGGTTTTTTATCGCAGCATTGTAGAATGAAGCTGGTTGCGTCAGGAGCCAATTGCGCACGAATTCCTCCACACCCTCGTCATCTTCAAATCGTTGCCCTCCTAGAGCTTCTTTAAGCGGTTCAAATAAATGGAAATCGCAGGGCGATAGGTCCGGGCTGTAAGGAGGATGATCAAGTTAAGTCCAGTGCATTTCTTGTAGTTTGGAAACCGTTAGGGCTGCAATATGGGGCCTGGCATTATCGTGGAGGAGGATGACCTCTCGAATCGGTTGATCTCGTCTTTTGCGGCGATGTGCATCTCTCACCTCGTTCAACACCTCGCAGTAGTAAGCAGCATGATTGTGCGTCGCTCATGCAAAAAATCAATGAGCAAAATGCTTCGCCGGTCGAAAAAAAACGGTTGAAAGCATCTTGCTAGCTTTCTTCGACGTTCTTGTCCTTCCTTGAACTTTTTATGCCAGGCAAACACACGCGTCATTGACGATGTTCGATTACCGAACTGTGCAGTCAATCTCTGGAAAATTTCCGTCGCTTGAATTCCTTCACGAGCAAGAAATTTTATAATTATGCGTTGCGCAGTGGAGGAGTGCACCTATTGCTCCAACATCGTGAGCGTTACTGACGGAATGGTTGGAAGTATGAAACGGTCGGCTCTCTCTACTCCTAATGGCCCCACCCAAGCATATTAGAAGTGTGATCCTTCTAACTGTAGATGTTCAGGAACAAAAATCCCGTTTATATTTGATTCACCCTCGTAATATGAAAAGCTTTGAGAAATAAATAAGAATGTTTTTTAAGACAAAGTTGAATATCTTGTTTTTATGTTATTATACATAGTTTAGTTATTTATATAAAATTATGAAAAATATTAAATAATAAATTAGTTCAATTAAAATATGAACTTTGAATGAGATTTGAGAATAATAACTTTATTTATACTTATATACTTATATATTAACGTACATTACGCATAAATAATACTTTTTACAATAATTGATATATAAATGATGCAATTACACAAATGAAATATTAGAGGAGAGAAAGTGGTTGTGGACTAAATGTGGGGTTACGAAATTTGCAATATCTCGTATATTTTGTGTTAAGTTTTAAAGATAACTGTCCGAATTACTTCTTTACATACTGTTTAGACGTTATAACGTGGCCACTGATCATTAGTGTTTATTTTGTTGTGATAAAAACTGCTTTTCAGTATTGCAAGTAGCCAAAAGTTCTATTAGTGTCTATTTTTTAACTTATTTTGAGAAATATGCCAAGTATTAACTTTTTAACATTAATGTAATTTGAAGAACTTTAATATAGCTTTTATATAACGTAATTGAATTTAATGCTTACGCAATATATGGATGCATTTGACATGTAAAATTATACTGCTTGCGTTCAGGATTATGGACCCTTGCGAATATCGCAAGTCTGAGTCTCATAATATCTTCTCTCGTAATATTTTTTACAATATTTTTACGATACTTTGCTAATATTGCTTGTTATAATACTTTTATAGTATTTCTATAATACGTAAAGTCGCAAGAGTCAAATTTTTACGTTTATACTTTCGATTCTTTTGTGTGATACTATGTACAAAATATCGATACTTTTGGATACTGATATGTAAAATCCGCCAAAGGCATTAATTTTTCACTTTTAGAAATAAAAATGATTTTGAAAATATTTGTTTTATATCTCCCTATAGGTTCTATAATCGCAATCTTTTTTTCCCTTTTCTTACTTTATTTCGTAGAGTAAACATCACTTTAAAGTCGGTTCCTAAAAAGATCAACAAAAAGATTTTAAAGAATATTTTATCAGATTATTTCATTTTTCAACACAAAAATTGTGTTGAAACAGATGTGTTAGGAAATTTAAAGAATTATTAATTTTTATTTTATAATGAATTGAAGACTCGAATGATATTTATTGAAAGTATTTAAAATTTGATCCAGTTTATCTCTTGAGAGGGTTGAGAGCTCACTACAATTGTTATTGTAAGTTAATCCGTCACCATAGATGATCATATATAGCTCTTAGAATGTAAATTATATCATGAGAAAGGCAGCATCGCGTTGTCGCTTATAAGGGAGCGATATATTTGCACACGGTTCAAATGACCACGGTGCATTTGCGCACGGTGCATTTGCACACTGTGCATTTGAACACAAAAGAAATTTTATTAAAAATGTACACCAGTTATATGCACACGTAAAATTTGACCACCGGATATTTGCACACAAAAAAATGCCCACCGTTCATTTGGACACGTAAAAGTTGCACACCATTCATTTGCACACCGCTCACTTGCACACCATTCACTTGCACACCGTTCACTTGCCCACCACTCATTTGCACACCAAAAAATGCGCACCAATTATTTGCACATGGAAAGATATACACCGATCATTTGCACACAGAAAGTTACGCACCGATCATTTGCACACGGAAAAATGCACACTGATCATTTGCACGTGGAAAGATGCGCATTGATCATTTGCACACGGAAAGATGCACACTGTTCAGTTGCACACCGTTCAGTTGCACACCGTCCAATTGCACACCGTTCAATTGCACACAGTTCAATCAAACGCATATTAAATATTTATACATTATGACTGCGTTTGCAATGTGTACATGGGTTAGCGACTTGAAAGGGGTGGGTGCGAGAGGGGGGCCGAAGGCACCCCCTCCGTGTGTGTGTGTGTGTGTGTGTGTGTGTGTGTGTGTAAAGCATTCACTGCACCACATGGGTTTGCAACTTAAATGATGTGCAATTGAACAGTGTGTGCAACTGAGCGGTGTGCAAATAAACGGTGTCTAAAAACACCGTGTCCAAATGAACGGTGTGTAAATGATCGGTCTTACATCTTTCCGTATGCAAATGATCAGTGCGCATCTTTCCGTATGTAAATGATCTGTGTGCATCTTTCCGTGTGCAAATGATCAGTGCGCATCTTTCCGTGTGCAAATGATCGGTGTGCATCTTTCCATGTGTAAATAATCGGTGCATATTTCTTAGTGTGTAAATGAGTGGTGGGCAAATGAACGGTGTGCAAGTGAGCGGTGTGCAAATGAATGGTGTGCAACTTTTACGTGTCCAAGTGAACGGTGGGCATTTTTTCGTGTGCAAATATCCAGTGATCAAATTGTACGTGTGCATATAACTGCATACATTTTTAATAAAATTTCTTTTGTGTCCAAATGCACAGTGTGCAAATGCACCGTGTGCAAATGCACCGTGGTCATTTGAACCGTGCGCAAGATATCATGTCCAAAAGCACTGTGTCCAAATGCACCGTGTCCATTTGAACTGTGTCCAGGTGAGTGCCACCCGCCTATAACGGTGATTCCGCGAACTATATCGCAGCTGCCGCGACTGCGGATGCTGCACATTGAATTGTGGCGGATATTTCATCGTCACATGAAATAAATTATGATTTAAATACTAAATTATGATTTAAAATATTTTTTTTTTAATGTTGAGTAATAAATATATAAAGACGTTATAGATATCTTAAACCAATTCTAGAACTGGTCTTCAAGATATATGTATAAAAGATATTTTTGAGAAAAAAACCTTTAGAGGCTCAGCCCTTTTTTAGCCAACTTTTTTAGTTTTAATGCTAAAACATTTTTGTCCTTGTCAGTAAGATAAACTACAAAAAAGGTGACATCGCTCTAGCGCCTAATATTAGGTTTTTATTTTTTAAAAAAGATTTGAGATAAAATGAATATTAGTATGATCAGATGTAAAAATATATAATTAGATACGAAAATATCTAATAATATATGATCATATATAATCTAATCCAAAACTTGGCGCAATATGATTATATATAATCCTAAAAATGTATAATAAGATATAAAAAGATCTAATAATATATCTTTTTTATATAATTATAGAATTGGTATTGTATATGATCATATACAATATGCAGCAGAAATACATACAACAGAAAAGTCTTATAAATATGTTCGCCACAAACATGGTTCTATTAAAGTGAGAAGAGGAAACGGGCAACCTCCTATATCAATTGAATTTACGAAGGATCTTGCCAAATTGACGTGACTACATTACGAATCCTCTGTCAAATCGTCAGCTTAATTAATCACTCTATCTGCCACTCCTCCTCTTTCTTATTTAAAAATCGCACAATTTAATGTTTAGTCCTTGCTTGCTTATTTTGTTCAAGTCGATCTGTTCCTGCAAGAATTTTTTTCTCATATAATTTCTATTGCTGAAATGTGGCTTCACTCACTTATTTCAGACACTTGGTTAACATCAAAACTATTACTGATTCTATTACTGACTATTACTGACTATTACTAATCCTGAATTTATCTAGTTCTGCTTATCTCTCTGAATTGTTTACGATGTTCGACGAGTCAATTAGATGTTTTCCGAGATTTCCTAATCCTACTTCCTACTCCTAATACCTTTTTTACATATTCCTTTACACTCTACTGCAGCTTATAGAAATTCTTTTGTTTTAATTACCATGTATTTCTGGCACTCATTATCAGTATCAATAACTCAGACGTCTTCTCTTCTCACTTTCAAAGATATGTTATTCTTTCACCTTTTTCTTGTAGAACGTGATGGGGATGTTAGTTAGACTTAAGTAATGTGCATGCTTTCAATTTTTTTTTTTAGTATACTAATTATAAGTACTGTGTTACTTTTGCTGCATATTGTAGCTTTACTGCTTTTGGTTACATCACTTTTGCTGCATGTTACAGTTTTGCTGTTACATTATTGGTCTGATGACGCTCTCCATTACTGCTTCATTACACGAGTTTGTGAGCATTAGTGTTAGTTTTCTTGTTACGTTATTGTAAACCGTGTGATCATCCTGGCTGTAATTTGTCGCTTGATTGTTACTGAGCAATTATATTATATTATATTATATTATATTATATTATATTATATTATATTATATTATATTTTTACATATTTGATTTAAATATTTTATATTTTATACTATTTTTGAGGATTTATATAGACTTGCGATATCTCACCTACAATTTAGTTTCAATACAGTTCTGTCATATAGTTCTGTCATCTTTCTCTACAGTTATACAGTTATTTTTCTTTCTAGAGCTTATTAGGTTATAATTTAGTTTATGCAATTTTCTTCTAGTTCACGTAAAGCATGTATCCTACTTGCCCCCCCCCCCCCTGCCCCAAAGCAATGCTAGGGCTTAATAAAATTATCAATCAATTTCTCTCTCTCTCTCTTTCTCTCTCTCTCTCTCTCTCTCTCTCTCTCTCTCTCTCTCTCTCTCTCTGGGAGATGGACATGTTGAAGATTGCTCCACGATTTGCAGTGCATTTAAAGTGATCAAGGAGTGACAGAAAATTATAAAAGGATGTCGTGGCTGTGAGAATACACGTAAGGACCAAAATTCTCTAACGAGAATGTGTGGATCTATGTGGAAAATCAGTATATTTCCCATACGGGTTATACATATCGCGTCAAGTAAACATGGATAGTGAAAGGCCTTCATTGGCGCACAGTACAATTGGACACATTGCGATTGCCTACTGTGCTATTAGACACGAAACATTGCACACTGTTCAATTGTGCACCACTCAATTGCGCACAGTTCGATTGGACACAGTTCGATTGGACACAGTTCGATTGGACACAGTTCGATTGGACACAGTTCGATTGGACACAGTTCGATTGGACACAGTTCGATTGGACACAGTTTGATTGCGCACCGTTCAATTGCGCATTGTTCAGTGGCGCACCGTTCAATTGCACACTGTCCAATTGCACACCGTTCAATTGCGCACCGTTCAATTGCACACCATTTAAGTCGCAAACCCATGTGGTGCAGTGAATGCTTTACACATACACACACACACACACACACACACACACACACACACACACACACACACACAACGGGGGGGATGCAAGGGGGGCTTTCGGCCCCCTTTCCCGCACCTACACCGTCCAAGTCCATGCGTTTGATTGGACGGTGTGCAATTGAACTATGCGCAATTGAACAGTGTGCAATTGAACAGTGTGCAATTGAACGGTGTGCCACTGAACGATGCGCAATTGAACGGTGCGCAATCGAACTGTGTCCAATCAAACGGTGCGCAATCGAACTGTGTCAAATCAAACTGTGTCCAATCGAACTGTGTCCAATCGAACTGTGTCCAATCGAACTGTGTCCAATAGAACTGTGTCCAATCGAACTGTGTCCAATCGAACTGTGTCCAATCGAACTGTGTCCAATCGAACGGTGTCTAATCAAACAGTGTCCAATCGAACTGTGTCCAATCGAACGATGTCCGATCAAACTGTGTCCAATTGAACGGTGCGCAATTGAACGGTGCGCAATGTTTCGTGTCTAATAGCACGGTGGGTTGCAACGTGTCCAATTGTATTGTGCGCCATTGAACCTCTCCCATTGATAGTGACGTGTATCTTAGCCCTCAATCCCTACCGTGTTTTTCGGCATCCTCTATCCCTCCCTATAGGTCGTTTTCGTCTTCGCCCTTATAACTATAAAAATAATGGTTTAAAAAATCTAAAAAAAGATCATGTATACCCTTTAAACGTTTTTCTTTAAGAAATTACCATTACATTATCTTCCTCTTCTAAATTTAATGTATATTTTTTAATAAACAATGAGAAAAATTGGTAAAAAGTTGATTAAAAAAATATATATAGCGACGATAAAAATTCTGAAAAAAATTTTTTTTAATCAGTTTCTGGAAGGAAAAAAATTCCTCTTTATGAAAAAAATGTCTGCTCAACGTAGAATAAAAGCAGATATCCAATTTCAACGTATAAAGATTGGTATTTTTTGAGTATGATGAATAGTGTTGTAAAATAGGGAAACATCAATAAATCTACAATTATTTTTTCTGCTTAAAGTTTTAACAAATTATTATTTAATACACAGTAAAAATACAAAATTATGTTATAAAAATTGATAAAGAGAACAGAGTTTAAAAGCAGTCGCGACAACAATTTAAACGATAATTATTGCAAACGGGTTTGTTGCATCGAGCACAACATTGATTGGTTTTTTTATTATTTTTATATAAACAATAAAAACATCTTTTTTTTAATTTATTAGTTAATGTCCAATCTTCCCAATATTGGCCGAATACTAAATTTTATTGGTCTGCTTAAAGTATTTTGGATTTCTAACTTGCACTGTACATGTTCAACTTAAAATATATACATAATTATGTTCTAAAATGCACGTACGTGTCCAAAAATACTCAATTTACAAAAAAAATTTTTTTTCAAAGAAGTCATTTTTACTTACGTAATCCTTCCCTATGGGTCAAAAACGTCCTATTTGAATTTTATCTGGCTGGAGTAATTTTGGAGTAAAACAAACGGACCGGGCTGGCCTTTTGCACTAAAAACCCTTCCCCTCCAAAGTTTTTTTTAATACAACTTTGATGGCGCTAGCATCACGGTTGTATGAGAAATTAACAATAGTAGTTTTTAGATAGTAGTATTGAAAAGCAGGGCGAAAATAATAGGGATTGAGGGTTAATTACAGTTACGTGCGTGAATTGGCGTGCGTATTGATAGGATCGGCGTCAGCCGAAATCTACTAATATAAACGATGAATATGCAGAATATAGATGTAAGAAGGCAATAAAAAGTCAAGTTGTGACATGTAAGACATGTGTTAAACATAAACTTTTTTTTCATCCAGGATGTGCACATAAACATAAGATGTACGGTAGAAATCGAGAATATATGTCATGTCCTGGCCCATTTGAGAAGTTTACAATTGACAGTGAAAAAGATATTGATGTGAAAAAAACACGAATACCGGCAGGAAGCGGCGGAAGCACAGCGATAGGTATCAACGTGGCATGGATACAAAAATTGGTTGGCTAGTAAAAATTATGAGAGAGATGAAAGATGAAAAAGATGGCATGCAAAAGAGAAATAAAAATGCTGATTAACGTGGCAGTTACAGTTAGGCTACGAAGAAAAAGAAGGAAAACATATCATCAAACCGAAGATTCAGCAGAAAAGTGAAACCACTAAAAAAAATAATAAAAGAAAAGGTTGATATTAAGAATATGCCAATGGGGATAACAAAAATACTAAAAGGAAGAGAAGGAACAGTAATTTTAGGCTGTGAAACCGGAGAAGAAATTGATAAATTAAAAGATGTAGTACAGTCCAAGCTAGGTGACAATTATAATATTACAGAATCACTACAAAAGAAGCTGAAAATAAAAATTGTCAATATTAGCGAGGAAGAATGGAATTGGATGATAATAAACTAATAGATACATTCAAGAAACAGAATAGTTTGGGTGAATGTCGTATAAGTATAATAAAGAAAATCTTGAAAAAAAAAATATGAATGACAGTCAGCCTAAAAGTAAAGGGAAAGGAGGTAGATCTATAATAATTGAAGTAGATGAGGTAACATATGAATTGATGTTAAAGAAAGAAAAATTGAATATAGGCTGGAGAAAATGTCCTGTGTTCAATCACTTCAGCATAAAAGATGTTCCAAATACTGGGGATTCTATCACATTGCAAAAAACTGTACGGGAGATGAAACGCGTCTTAAATATGCAGGAAAGCACAAAGCAAGTGAATGTAGAGAGAAACATAACAAATGTGTAAATTGTATGTTTAAAATAAAAACATATAATTTGAAAATAAGGACGAACATGATGTTCTGGATCCGAAATGTCCGACATATAAGAGGGCTATCAAAAAGGAGAAGAGGAAAGGTGAATGGGAAGCCAAAAAATAGTAACTACTGAAGGAAGAGGAACAAATAATGTATACAAATGCGAAAAGTTTAATTGCACACAAGGACAAGATACAGCACCAGATTATGAAGAAATTAAATCCTGCAGTTATAGTATTGTCGGAGTCTAGATTAATTGCTGAAATCGAAGACAGTGGAATAAGTGTACCGGGGTACAGTGGTTAGATGCGACGCAAAAAATAAAAATACGGGGGGAGGAATACTCTGTACGTAAGAGACGATATCAAGTATGAGATAGTAGTATTGAAAAAATTAGAAAGAATCGTTTGATGCGTTTGAATAGAAGTAAAAGAGAAATTGTTTAAAGAAGTATTAATGGTAATATATCATTCATCGAGTGCGTCACATGGAGAATTTATAGTATTCTTAGAGGAGATAGTAGAAGAATTAATAAAAGAAGAGTGTATAATATTAGAAGACTTTAATATAGATTCTATGACACTCTTTTTATACAAATAAACTACTAATGACTATGCAAAATCTAGGTATGAAGCAATATGTTGATAAACCAACGAGAGTTACCGAAAATAGTTATACAATTACAGATCTAGTTTTTGCGAATAAGGAAATAAATGCACAAGTAAATTGAATCTAAGATAACGGACCATGCGTGGCTAAAAGTCGTGAAAAATACAAACAAGATTGTAAATAAATATAAAGAATTCAGCGGCAGATATTATAGTAGATATAATGCGGATGAATTTGTTAAGCTAGGAGTGACCTAAGAATAGGACAAGATTTAGAGAGTAATGTAAGAGCAAGAAAATTAATTAATAGTATGGTAGATGCGCTAGATATCTCGGCACCTAAGAAAATTTTTAGAATATCAAAAATATGAAAAGAGAAAAAATAGTATTCAAAGGAAATAGAAAAGTTAGCAACTAAAAGAGATGAGGCATACAGAGAAAGAGAGTCCTAGATGCGCATAGTAATAAACGGAGACAGTAGGCTGAGTGAAACGGACACAGTAACAAACGGACACAAACCAAATGACACAGTAATAAATGGACACAGTAACAAACGGACACATTGCGAAACGGACACAGTACGAAACGGACACAGACCAAATGCACACAGACCAAAAAAAATTTTTTGATCAATCAAAATAGTTATATATATATATACAGGGTGTTCCAGATTAACCGGAGGAGCCGGCATGTACGTATTCCTCATGAAAAACTGAGTCGAAAATGTCAGTAGCAAAATCTTGAGGGATCATTAGTTTTCAAATGGTAAGCCTTTGAAACCTTCCAACCACAGGCCGTGAAGCTCGCGCTGTCAGGCGCGGCGCAACTAAGCGGCCGGCTAGTCGCTTTGACGAGTATCGCTAAACGGTACCGAACGAATATAAATCTGTGAAATCTCTATTAATATTTGTTGTTTTATTCTTAAATCGAGTCCAATTTAATTGACAAAAAGTAATATCAATTGTAAATTCGATAAAACGCCATTTATATCAATAAAAATTATGTGTTTCTGAAATACGTTTTATGTATAAATAAATTAATAAATAAAATCAATATTAATTAAATTATTTAATCAAATAATATTAAAAACATCAGTCGACAACATTTCCAAAACTTTTTTTCAAAAAGTTCTGTCACAAACAGTATTAAAAAACATTTACATTTGAAATTCGCATTTGATGTAAATAAATATTTCATATTTAGGAAATGAAATGAACGAAATTCCGAATTATGATATAAGAGGAAAAGGAAGTAATACTGTGAAGGCATCGACGTAAGTAAATAATAAGTATTATTATTACAAATTACATTTTGAATAATATTTTAGAAACTTTTAGAGTAGGTGTTCGAAATGGCCACCACCCATTTCAATACAAAGCTGAGCACGTCTAATCAAATTTTCTCTCGATCGTTGTATCATTTCAGGCGTAATGGTTGCAAGCGCCTCATCAATTAAAAGTTTAAAAAGTTTAAAAGTTTAATATTTTTCTAAAATATTATTCAAAATGTAATTTGTAATAATAATACTTATTATTTACTTACGTCGATGCCTTCACAGTATTACTTCCTTTTCCTCTTATATCATAGTTCGGAATTTCGTTCATTTCATTTCCTAAATATGAAATATTTATTTACATCAAATGCGAATTTCAAATGTAAATGTTTTTTAATACTGTTTGTGACAGAACTTTTTGAAAAAAAGTTTTGGAAATGTTGTCGACTGATGTTTTTAATATTATTTGATTAAATAATTTAATTAATATTGATTTTATTTATTAATTTATTTATACATAAAACGTATTTCAGAAACACATAATTTTTATTGATATAAATGGCGTTTTATCGAATTTACAATTGATATTATTTTTTGTCAATTAAATTGGACTCGATTTAAGAATACAGCAACAAATATTAATAGAGATTTCACAGATTTATATTCGTTCGGTACCGTTTAGCGATACTCGTCAAAGCGACTAGCCGGCCGCTTAGTTGCGTCGCGCCTGACAGCGCGAGCTTCACGGCCTGTGGTTGGAAGGTTTCAAAGGCTTACCATTTGAAAACTAATGATCCCTCAAGATTTTGCTACTGACATTTTCGACTCAGTTTTTCATGAGGAATACGTACATGCCGGCTCCTCCGGTTAATCTGGAACACCCTGTATATATATATATATATATATATATATATATATAATTTTATATTATTATATTTTAAATTTATATTTGACAATAAAATCATTCAAAAAATTACAAGAATATTCCATCGTGCATATGTGCTTATAAAGATAAGATTTGTTTGTATCTACCGAGTACTTTGTGCCTGGTGATCTGAGGAGAAAGCAAGTGTAGTGGAAGTTTAATGGCCTGTTCTTTTGAGCTGCACTGGTGCATTGGTGCAACAAGTTAAAGTGAGGCAAATATATTTTTTCTCGTTCTAACTTATTGCACCAGTGCAGCAGTGCAGCTAAAAAGAACAGGCCTTAGTTCTATCTATGGTGTAGTCTGACCTGTTCTGGCCGGTCTGGCGTAGTCAAGCCCTATCTTAGTGCGTGATTATTTTAAGTCTTTTTTGGGCGCAAGTGCTTATAGACATATATTTTACACCAAATTTTTAAACGTGTTTTTTTGGCAATTGGTTCATAAATTACTCCGGAGTCTGCGTCACTGTGTGACACTACTCACTTTACCAAGGGAAACATAACCTCCAAATGATCGCCGATGTGACTTACCACATTATTATAATATAATATATAAAATGTGATGCGAGCGATAACGAAACTATAATACAAATAAAACAGTGCTTATTGGTATCATACACTTCGATATTTATGGAAATTCCTTAATCGACAGGTACGTTTTTTTCTGAATATGCTAATCCACTTTGTTTACTTTCTGGATATTTGATCAAGCTTTCTTATTTATTTGTATAATTGATTGTCAATCAAGTCAATCACGTCCATGTTATTGTTTTACAGTTTCTTCAATGTGATGGACTATATAAACAATTTATTTTCCATGAAGCAGTCACTGTCAAATATCGATGAGGTGGTGAATAATATAGAAAATAAGACATACTATTGGCAGAGAGATACGGTCAGACAAATGTGGGTCAAGATGGTAAAAAAGTATTGAAGATGCGCAAAAGGTGATAAGGCAATTGTTTGTCTATATAAAACACATAAAGTATAAAGCGGAGCAGTCCAAGGAAATAGTAAAGAAAATTACGAGGAATATCAAGCAGCTGGATTTTGCCAAGAAAAATATTATTTCCTTGGTAACAGCGCTGAACCACTTGCATATGCTGGTGGAAGGAATATGTAATCTAAAGTACGCATATTAAAAATATTTAGACATTATATTATTTAGACATTGTCTTAAAATTATAAAATTTACTGCGGATTTCTTTTGTCTAGTTTCAGAGTATTAACACAAAGGATATATGGAGATATTATTGTACCATTGCAAGGAGTGATGCAAATAATGCAACATTTTAACAACTACGTAGACGTACCACAAGGGAAGCAATTATCTGATCAAGTAAGGACGCAAATTGTATTTTTAACTCGTACCCTACAAACATTTTATGCCAGATTGATTTCCAAGAAAATTTCAAAATAATTTCAAAGTAATTTAGTTACACTACTTTTTTCCAAAATAAAGGTAGTGATTGTGGCACAGTGACTTGTGTGTCTGCTCTCTGATTACGCGGTTTTGAATTCAAGTTTCTTGCAGAGAGCAGACACACAACTCACTGCGCCACAATTATTTGTATGGATGAAATGCTTTTTTCACATTATATTGTAAGAGCTAGTAATTAATAGAATTGTTTCTTTGATTAAATATTTTACCTTTGTTTGAACAAAAGGTTTGTCAGATTCAACATGTGACACCCGAGATGTTACTGAACGTATTCTGCGCTGCACTTTGTTATAGACCTAGTTTACACCGAGCACTTGATACGCGTATCAAGTACTATATCTATATCAAATCGCTTGATTCGCTTGGTATAAACGCTCGCGGATTACTTTAGTGCGCTCTGGTCTGATACTCCTCAATCGCGAGTATCAGACCAAGTTGATAAGCTTATCAAAAGATGTCAGCGCGCTGTAAACCCTTAATTCGATTCAAATTGGATCAAGTGTATCCCGCCGCTGCTGGCTGTTGTTAGATTGAGATTAAAAGTTAGAATCTTTAGTTAGAAAGTTAGAATAGAAGTTTTTATATCGACAGTACAAATGTCATATAAAAAGGGATGAAACAGTGTAAACAGGGACATATCAAATGTTTAATCCGCACTAATTTGATGCGCGTACCAACCGATTTAACGGTGTAAACTAGACCATAGATTGCGCAGTTTAGAAAAAACAGTGATCGGGTATGAACGTGTTTCGTAACGACCGAATTTTGCTGATGCAATCGACTTTTACAGTCCCTTTTATCGTACTGTTCATTTTTGAATTTCATTTCATATTTCATTATTCTACAAAGAAGTTTGTAAATTGGTTAAAACGCTTTACTAAATCCAAGAAGGCGAGGACATTTATAACCTTCAAGTCAAATCTAAAAGAAAATCTTTGCATGAATTTTATTACATATTTTATTGGGTATTACATTGTATGTGTATTTTTTTTATTAAAAGTATTTTATGCTATTCGCTACTTCAAGAAAAGAAATTATTTGAATTTGGATATAAAAATCTTCGACGGATTAGCAGTAATAACATCAATCTTTTGTACGCATTGTGACGATTGGACTTTTTCGCGTATGCCTGATTTGCTCGTCGGATTGCTGGGTTCGAGAAAGTTTGTGAAACACCGATTTTAAAAATACGATATAACTTTATTACGAAATAACAAATATAATAGAATATTAAATAGACAACAGATTTACAATTTGCCTTAGATTAGTTACTCGCTCGCTTAACTAGGGACGGATCCGAAAGGAAACAGAATCTGGACGAGATCCGGGCAGAAGCGGAACGATTTTATTATTTCTGAAACAAAACGGAACCAGGAATATTAATGTACACAGTAATCACGGGTTACGAATCAGTCGAAGGTTTTTAATCTAGCGGTATCTGTGAGGGTCGGAGGCGGAAATCGCGTCGGGCTCCGGACAGGCACGGATCGGAATTCCACGGCGGGAATTTACATCTGGTAAACGCAATTTACGCGTTTCGGTCTGATCGCAACGGTTCGAGAAAGACGCGTCGCGGTCTGTTTGCAACGGAATATACGCGTGCGATCTGGTCTGGTCTGTACAGAAATAAAGTGAATACGACGCGTCGAGGACGGGTCGCAAGGGTACAGGAAGCATTCCAGTGAATGTCCTACGGTCACGGTCGAGCGGTCAGGAACGTACACGGTCGACGCGACACTGCAGGGGATAAGTACGTCCATCCCGGCGGTTGTCCGCACTAGCGGACCTAGGTCGGGTACTCCCGACGGAGATGAGGCACGCCCCGTCTCCCGGTGACCAAAGCCTTCGTTGAGAACGCTCGACGTAAAAATACCGAGGACGCTCGGCGGAGAGAAAGTATACCCTCATCTCCGAGAGGACGGAGTGCCGAGCACGCCCGGCGAAGCAAGGTAGGAGCCGGAGTCTGGACAGGAAAGGGCTTCGTCACGGGTGAACGACCGACGTAAATACCCGCTCAAATATCCCCACTCCGCGGGCCGGGACAGATGGCGGCGGTGGAGGGGATGACTACAGGGCCGTAGAGGTGGGGCGTCGCGCGAACGGTGGCGGCGGTAACGGGGGCGCGAATTAGAAGCGGCCTTGAGACCGTCGTGACGATACCCTTATCTATCGTCACATCCTTATTATTCCCGCATTATAAGGTAAACTTCTGACAAATAAAGAATGCAAATTGTAAAAACATTCGTTGAATAACACAAGTTGAAATAATATCGTTTTAACTTAGCATTTGATAGGCTTGACTTTTTAATTAAACTTCCCTGGTAAAAATGTAAAATCGGAGCGTAAGTCGAATGTAAAGGTAGAATAATAGAAGCGTTAACAAATCTTCTACGAAGCGTAAATTGAAACAATGAAATGTAAAAAAAAAGCGTTAACTTCTTTTACATTTTATTGTTTCAATTTATGCTTCGTAGAAGGTTTGTTAACGCTTCTATTACTCTCTCTTTACATTCGACTTACGCTCCGATTTTACATTTTTACCAAGGTTGCATTTATCTTTGCTCCTTTTTCTTTACATTTTAAATTCATCTAAGAAGAATTAATTGAATAACACAAAAAAAGAACTATTTATTCAAATAGATACCTGCGTTATTCACTGTCACGACTTTTTCCTCCGCGCGGGGGAAAGCTGCGAGCAAAAAAGCGACAACGACGATAGACCGAGACGACGATAAAATACCGCCGTCCGGAACGACCTGCGTGCCTAACTTTTCGCGCGCGAATCTCGGCCACGCATGAACAACCGAATTGGGCGCCAGACATGCTCGACGGCACGTCACCTCGCGAAATACACTAAAAAAGACCTTAATTCACGCGCGAGGAGACGGCTAGCTTACCTAACGGCAGAGAGACATGGTCTAGGAAAGGGGCACATGCTACGCGAGAGCGCGACAGGAAAGCAAATGTTAACACAGCGGATAATATTAACAAAAATGAAGTTTATTTAAAGAGAAGTAAATGAATGTACAAACGGAAAATAAAAGTTAATAAACCACAACGTGAAAGATAATAGCACGCGCCAAACGATACGTGCGCACGTGCACGCTGGCTCATCAGCCTCGCTAACCCGTTAGCGCGCGGGCACGACCTTTCTCGTGCGCAATACACTGTTTCGGACGGGTGAGATGTGCCGACAATCCCGGCAACAATAGACCGCGAACACGATATCCGGCCCGCGACACTCCCCGTTCTCAAAACCGATTTCTGCACAAAATTACTCGCGCGACGCGATACCCGCAAATGATATCCGCGGGAACTATTGTTCCCATGCGGCGCTACGCAGCTCGCACGGGCGAGGGCTTTGCGGCGCACGCGGTCGCTACTTCCCGGGGGAATCGCTCACGTAATTCTCCTCGGTCACGATACCCGACGCGATACCGCCCCTCTCGCTTGAGTCCGACAATTTATCAAAAACGCGAAGCCACCCCGCGACTGACGCAACACTAATACCAACGGGTGTGCAGAATGCAGAACGAAAATGGGGTGGCTCGCCGGCCAGTGGTTTTACATAACGCGATCGCGAATACACGGGCCACCGATACTTGTCCTGGCTCGTCGTCACTCCTCCTTCACTGGCCGCGGTCCTCAGAGCATCAAATTCTTCGCATTCAACAAGCGAACGCTCGCCGATATCTCTTTCTTTGGTCTCGCCCCGATCGCACCTGTACCTCGCTCGACCGTATGCACGCAAAAGCACGGGGGATTGTGGTTGATCCGCGATCGATGCCGCGAACCCCCACTAAGTTCTCGCGCATCACGTTGCTCTAATCACTGCAGGGCGAGCAGTTCTGCGCCCGCAGGACCGTGAGCGCTCTCATTCTTCCGGTTGCCCTACAGGCCCCCGCGAAGATAGAATTTTTCCGTCGGCAACCTCCGGCGCCTCTCGGCGATCCCTACCGCCTTCCTGCTCTTGCGGGAGGGTCCCGCATTCCGCGGGAACAGTCTTGCGTCCTCGACCTTCACGCCGTCTGCAGGGGGCTCGGCGTTCCGTTATCAGCCGGGGCTTTCCCGGTGCTCGGTGCGCTCGCTCGAGCCCCGCCGCTCGCCTCGCCTCTCCGACGGTCCCCCTGCTGTCGGCCGTTGCCAGGCAGTTCCGCAAAATCCTGCTGGCGCGCCTCTCCTTCCGCACTCGCCGCTTCTTCTCCTTCGAACTCCTTATTGCTCGCGCGGTGAGGCGTTCGCCGTATTACCGAAAAGAATTTAACATATTTAGTCTATTTATTCCATATTCGTCGCGATTTCCCCGGGAGATTTCCCGATTCGTTCTCGCTTCTCCGTCCGGCGCGAACTCGCAGCCTGTGACGGGGGAGGGACGCTGCTTGTCGTGACAGCGGAACTACCACGTCACATAAGATGATATTCCTCTGAATTAGAAGAATCAATTCTTGTGGTTGATTATAGTTATTCTATTTTGAAACAATGACTGAACAGTCAACTCAATCTACAAGTGAAGATTGTAAATCACCATGGCCAGCATATTCGGAAATTTTGGTGTTTCAGCCCAAACTAAGCAATGAAAATAATTATGCATTTCAATGCAAATTATGCTTAGTGAAAAAAAATTATTCATGCCAATAAAAGTTCAACTGCTAATTTGAAGAAACACATCAATATAAGTTTTATTTTTAATATACATCAATATTATTTTAAAAATGTTTTCTAAAATTTATTCCATATAGTCATATTTTGAAAACAAACTTTTCTTTCCTTTTAAACTGAAATACCGTATTTTGAATACTGTATTTTAGTATAGTAATAATTACTATAAGAATGATATTCCACATTATAATTATTTTATTATGCAATTATAGTCGTAAATATCATATTTTTTCTCAGTGTACATTATCATTTTTAAATTATTATTATATGTTCTGTTTTCATTATCAAATCGGTGCCTTCAAAATAATTTTGATTAGCAATATATCTGTTTCATTATGTTACAGTTACAGAATCTAAACATTCTTGTACATACATTTAAAACCTTTATATAGAATAATTTATTATACAAACATATTTATTATAATAGTTTGTGACGATAGTCACTTAGTCCCGGGGTCGACCATCCGCCCCACTACACGGGACTCGGCGTCTACGGACACCCCTCCCGAGAGTTTAATATCCCCGTCGGGGAACCGTCCCCACCACGCTGCTGAGAGCGCGTGGGGATCGCCCCGGCGGGTATAAAAGCCGGGCGCGATCTGAACCAGGCGCCATTCCCCGTCGACAGAGCTGGTCACTAGAACACTCTGCCGCCTGGTAAGCAACGGCATTCGACTTCTTAGTTCCCGATGACGAAGCAGGTCATCAGATCGTTTTGCCGCCTGGCGCACGCCGGCTTTCGGCTTTCTGACTTCCGCGCAACCCCGCGACCGCGACCGCGTGCTAAGGTGATGAGCATCAGCGCGCTCCCGTCCGACCGACGTAGAACTAGGCTGTATATACTGTACATACCTCCCCGTAGGCTAAGTAATGTATTTAGTGTAAGATAGGATAAGGCTCATATGTAAAGAACCTCTAATAAAGGTTTGTTAACTTGACATCGATGTACGCAAGCTGGTTTCCTCCCTTCTCTCGAATCCTGGCACCCGGCGAGCCTATCCGAGGCGTTCGAGAAAGGTAAACCGTTATAAGTTAATACTTAAATATATTTTACATTTTTTTATTTATTATTTTTTTTTGAGAATAAAATGTAATGTCTGAAAATTACTTAGCTTTTTTAAAAGATTTTAAAGCGTCTTATTATAACTAGCAGCAGGATAT
The DNA here is from genome assembly GCF_013373865.1 of Monomorium pharaonis. Lineage (NCBI taxonomy): Eukaryota > Metazoa > Arthropoda > Insecta > Hymenoptera > Formicidae > Monomorium > Monomorium pharaonis. The sequence continues at coordinate 17,941,650 of NC_050469.1, forward strand.
TCTCTTTAAAGTAATTTTTTTCTAGATTTTCAAGATATTTGGTAATTTTTTAATATAATTGTATTTGTTTTATGTAATATAATAAAAATAAATCTTAAAAATCTCGAAAAGAATTACTTAAAAAATATTTTATGCACAATAAAATTTTATATTTTATTGTAACATATTTTGACAAATAAGATATAAAATACTTTATAAGCTAATTAAAAAATAAGAATTAATTGGTGCAAAGGAGACTTATTTTGATGAAAATTATTAAATGCAAATATATAATTTTTTAATATGTTTAAAAATAGTTTAAGTTATTTTTTCTTTACAATCAATTTATCTTATTCTGTGGATAAAAGTATTAATAATTATAATTAATAATGAATCGGAAATAAAGGTCTTAAGACATTTATAAAAAACTTTAGAGATTTTTTTTATATTGTGTTAAAATATGTTATAATAAAATATTTCATAACTTATATTTTTTATAATCTTATGTTTTTAATAATATTTTAACATACTAAAATATAACGTATAATAACATTGTTTATTATTTTAAATTATGTACTTAAGTAAATAATTATAACTAAAATATATATAATACTAATTATTAAGATATTAAAAACGCAAGAAAAATTTTTTTTAATATTTTTTCAGATTACAAGAAATTTACACAATTTTACCATACATCTTACATTAAGTCAAATCTGCATAGAATAATACGTATAAAACGCATAGAAATAGTACGTATAAAAAAAGCAGGACATGTATGCAAAAAAACATGATTAACATTCTTCAATTAATTAATTAATATATTTTCTTTTTGACGCAAAAAACATTTATTTATCTTTTATCTGTCTAAAAGAGCAAGTTATTTGTGTCAAAATTTCTTCTTAATACATACAAATATATATACTATTTGCAAGTTTTAATATATCTATATCGTTCTCGTTATAAATCCTTTCCTAATAACTTTTAAATATGCTTTTTTATTTCTACTTAAGTTTCGACTTATTTCATTTTTACCTATGTCTATGTTTCTATTTTTTATTTTTATCTACGTTTAAAAAATTTATCATTAAGAAGATCTTTATTTTAGAGTATTTAACGTACGATCAGTCACGATTCTTGAGACACTTTAGAGAGTTTAAGAAAGAAGTCGAAAGGCGATTATTTATCTGCAGTATATGAGTTATAACTTGCGGTAAAAGAATCACTTTTAAAAAGGAGATGCTACCAATTGTATTGCTACTTTTCCGCGACGTTGATTGGTTCTCTCGCTGCGCTTACTTCGTGTTGCGAGAGAAGCTGTCATTGCAATTGAATTATTGCGAATGAATTTTGTTGTCAAATTTGTAAAATGATTATCTATACAATTATTGTTGTAATTTTTTTTTTTAAAGTAAAAAAGAAAAAGTTAAATAGTCTGTAGTCTCTAGTTAAAATAAAATGTTAATAAAAAGTCAAGATTACCTGAGATTTTTAAAATAGTACCATACATTTTTTATTTTTACTTCTTCAAAAATAAATTGCAACGATAATTGTATAGATAATCTATACATCTATAATCATCTATACAAATTTGACAGCTGTCAAAGTTCAATCGCAATGACAGTTACTCTCGTAATACTAAGTAAGCGAGAGTAAAATTGCAACAATACAATCAGTAACATCTTCTTTTTAAAAGTAGATTATAGGGTACATAGACAAATTCAGTTCACTATCAAGAATTACTTTTATTGATGCTTTCTTGATCTCTGATACGTGTAAATACATAATATCTGTCATAAATATCCATTATTAAAAAGAGATGTAACTCTGTCGGAGGTTATATTATATTACTATACAAAATATTGTACAAATTTTATGTTAAATATTAATAAAATAAATAAAACTTATAAATACTTACGATAAATGTTATGTGTTCATGTGTAAGACAAATAAAAAATCTAGAAAACATCTATAAAAATGACATTCTTGATAATAAATTTGTCTTAATCCTTTACATTATAAAAAAAATTGTATGGTTGATATTAAAAAAATAACTCAGGTAATCTTAATCTTTTATTCAATAAATTTTCTTTTAATTTTTTTAATCATAAGTTGTAGTTTACATGCTACAAATAAATCTTTATTTTTTAACTCTTTTCTTAAATTCTTGAAAGTATTTCTTTACAACTTTTTTATGATCTGCGGCTACCTGTGTGAAGTTAGCCCCCCAAGTTTAAAAAATCAAAAAATTTCTTTTTTTATACGTTTGTTCATCGTTTGCCCATGAATGCCCCGTTGGAATTTTTGTTTGCCCCCCTCTAGTTTAAAAGTTATAAACAAATTAATTTTCGGGGGGCTAACTTCACACTGGCCCCCCAAGTTTGAAAAATCAAAAATTTTCTTTTTTTATACGTTTGCCCATCGTTGGCTCATGAATGCCCCGTTGGAATTTTCGTTTACCCCCCTCTAGTTTAAAAGTTATAAACAAATTAATTTTCGGGGGGCTAACTTCACACTGGCTCCCCAAGTTTGAAAAATCAAAAATTTTCTTTTTTTATTCGTTTGCCCATTGTTTGCCCATGAATGCCCCGTTGGAATTTTTATTTGCCCTCCTCTAGTTTAAAAGTTATAAACAAATAATTTTCGGGGAGCTAACTTCACACTGGCCCCTCAAGTTTGAAAAATCAAAAATTTTCTTTTTTTATTCGTTTGCCCATTGTTTGCCCATGAATGCCCCGTTGGAATTTTTATTTGCCCTCCTCTAGTTTAAAAGTTATAAACAAATAATTTTCGGGGAGCTAACTTCACACTGGCCCCTCAAGTTTGAAAAATCAAAAATTTTCTTTTTTTATTCGTTTGCCCATCGTTTGCCCATGAATGTCCCGTTGGAATTTTTGTTTGCTCCCCTATAGTTTAAAAGTTATAAACAAATTAATTTTCGGGGGGCTGACTTTACACTGGCCCCCCCAAGTTTGAAAAATCAAAAATTAAAAAAAATTTTTTTTTATTTTTGAAGTGTGAAGTTGCCCTCCTTTCAAATTAATTTGTTTATAACTTTAGAGGGTAAGTAGAGGGGGCAAACAAATATTCCAACAAAGCATTCATGGACAAACGATGAGCAAACGTATAAAAAAAAAATTTTTGATTTTTCAAACTTGGGGGGCCAGTGTGAAGTTAGCCCCCCAAAAATTAATTTGTTTATAACTTTTAAACTAGAGGGGGGCAAACGAAAATTCCAACGGGGCATTCATGGGCAAACGTATAAAAAAAGGAAATTATTGATTTTTCGAACTTGGGGAGCCAGTGTAAAATTAGTCCCCCGAAAATTAATTTGTTTATAACTTTTAAACTATAGGGGAGCAAACAAAAATTCCAACGGGGCATTCATAGGCAAACGATAGGCAAAAGAATAAAAAAAGAAAAATTTTGATTTTTTGAACTTGGGGAGCCAGTGTGAAATTAGTCTCCCGAAAATTAATTTGTTTATAACTTTTAAACTATAGGGGAGCAAACGAAAATTCCAACGGGGCATTCATGGGCAAACGATAGGCAAACGAATAAAAAAAGAAAATTTTTGATTTTTTGAACTTGGGGGGCCAGTGTGAAGTTAGCCCCCCGAAAATTAATTTGTTTATAACTTTTAAACTAGAGGGGGGCAAACGAAAATTCCAACGGGGCATTCATGAGCAAACGATGGGCAAACGTATAAAAAAAGAAAATTTTTGATTTTTCAAACTTGGGGGGCCAGTGTGAAGTTAGCCCCCCGAAAATTAATTTGTTTATAACTTTTAATCTAGAGGAGGGGCAAACGAAAATTTCAACGGGGCATTCATGAGCAAACGATGAGCAAACGTATAAAAAAAGAAAATTTTTGATTTTTCAAACTTGGGGGGCCAGTGTGAAGTTAGCCCCCCAAAAATTAATTTGTTTATAACTTTTAATCTAGAGGGGGGGCAAACAAAAATTCCAACGGGGCATTCATGGGCAAACGATGGGCAAACGTATAAAAAAAGAAAATTTTAGATTTTTTAAACTTGGGGGGCTAACTTCACACAGGTCCATTCCTGAGCGTGCGTGTACACAGTTCGCTCTGTCTTCTGTTATTTGCTACTCGCCGATCGCGTTATCGCCTCCACATACGTCGCAACGCAGCGTTTGGCATCCGACATCGTCTGATCACTTGTCACTTGTTGTCTTTAAGCAGCTCTCGTCGACTGATCTATGAAGACGGAACTGATCGTACAGTCAATTTTTGATTTTTCGTTTTATGCTATACCTTGCGATAATAAAACAATTTATTTTACGCTATAAGAGCAAATGTTCTTGAGTATTTGTCTTTTCGTTTATTCATATTTATTCGTTTGGATTTAGTGACAATTACATTTGATTTCTCGTATTTAAAAATGCCACGAGCAGCCGCAGTATCCAGAAATGAGATTATTGATGCTCTCACACAAGCTGAGATTTTGCAAGATTCAGAAGGGACACTTAAGCCACGCTCGAACAAAGTTTGGGACGATGTTTGTGCATTATTGCAAAATAAAATTAAACGTGATACTCTATTTCTGCATGTACAAAAAAACAGAAATAATGTATTACTTAAAATCAAGCAGCAAAAGAATATACCAACAAATGAAGTAAGTGTAAATAGATCAGATGATTCAGTCGATCGATCTATTGAAAGTATCGCAAGTAGTAATGTTAGTGGAATTTGCAAAGATAATTATAATTGTCCGGATTTACTATTTGACTTAGAGATAGATAATGCTTCATGGAATAAGATTGCGCCTGTTTCTGTCGTTTACAAAGAGAAAAGCCAATACGGTAATAAGCGTCGTTATACCGTGTTAAAACAAGGTTGGACGGATGTTATACAAAAAGCATGTTGGGACAAAAGTAAATTACCTTGCGCATATGTTTTTAAGAGAGCGAAGATTTTTGATTATGGAAATAGCGTGTATTTAAATATAATTGGTAAATGCAAAGAATGTGGCGCAACTTTCAAAGGACATTGTTTAAAGGAGCCCATCCCCGGTCACGGTATTAAAATTTCTGTAAAAACAATAGATACTCGAGGGGATCCCCACGTTAGCAAACGCATGCTTAAAGGATTAGAAAGGCAAGAAGTTCAACAAGAATTGCTTTCTACAAAAGCTGTTAATTGGCGGCGTTGTAAAGCAACGAAGGATATGGCCTATGGAGATCCAGAACCTAGCCATTTATACACTAGCAGTGTTCTTAGAAAAGCCCGTCAAGAAGCAAAGGATAAAGATTTAGGGGTATATAAGATTCCCGATTCCCTTATGTCATTACAAAAAATGAAATATAATGTAGAATTTGCAAGCATAATACGAGAAATAGCATTAGACAAATTTTATTGTATGTACTGGTCGCCGATGCAGCTCGATTTGTATAAAGACATTATAAAAAGCAAAGTACCTTTATCAATCGACGCCACTGGATCAATAGTCAGCAAATTAAAAAGACCTAATGGTCAATCCAATGCAATTTTCTTGTATCAGGCTGTTGTTCCAACTGTGGAAGGAATACTTTCTGTTTTTCAGACTCTTTCAGAGAAACATGATGTAAATACAATATCTTATTTCATAAAAGAATGGCTACGTTCCGGTGCTTCCGCGCCCTATGAAACTGTAACTGATTTTTCGTTTGCTTTATTAAACGGGATTTTCTTAGCCTTTAATGAATGCAGTTTGAAAACATACATTGACTATTGTCTACATCATCTTTCTGGCAAAAGCATTCAGACTGCAATAAAATGCTACATTCGTGTGGACGTAGCTCATACAATAAAAATGATCACAAAGTGGAAATGTTTTAATAATAAGCTTCCGCGCATTAAAGATTTCTATGTCCGATGTATTGGTTTTATGGCAACTTGCAAATATACATCAGATTTTGAAAAAATGATGTCAGCCGTTCTTATAGTTTGTTTAAGTGAATGTGATGACACAGGAAGTGAGTGTGATAAACAAGAAACTTTTCTTTTAAATGCAATTCAAACATTTTCGTTAGAATTGGAAAAAGAAAGTAATGCCGATTTAAATACATCTACAGAATCCATTGAAAAATTTGATGATAAATTTGATGACGATTGTCCACAATTAACAAAAATATACGATAACGCTAAATTAATAGCTGAAAAATTATGTACATTAATGCGACCCAATCCCTATTACGCTCCAGAATTTGCAAAATGTTTCATGCGATTGTGCCGTTATTATGTTTTGTGGACAAATGTTATGTCCGAATACAGCAAAACAAATTATACTATAGCATCTTCAGCAAGATCAGAATCATATTTCAATGAAGTCAAAAACATTATACTGTGTGACGATAGTAAACCTATTAGGATTGATAAATTTATTATAAAACATGTTCGTTCGATTATAGCCACATGTAAAATTCAACGTGCTGCTTATAATGCGATTTTAAATCCACGTGAAGTTTTATCTGAAATATCTAAAGCCGCCAAAAGTTCAGATTATTCTATTTCTGAGATAAAAGCGGTCGAATTGTCAAAAAATATGAGTGATACCTCAGAATTTTCAGAGCAACATTTACAAGAAGAAGAAAATTGGCGCGGACAAAATAAAAGAAAAATACAGATAAATGAACATGATAAAAAAAATACTCCGTCTAAAAGAGGAAAATATTTACAGGCTTGCCCAAATGTTAGCTTAATGCACAATCGTCTCTTACGCAAACAAAAGGATATGGTAATACAAAATGGCAATTTACTTGCTGCTGTAAAAATAGAAAAGACAAAAGTACAAGTTCTAAATACCTGTTCTTTCGATTCCCTCATTGAACTCATAGCCAATAGGTACTCGGATTATATTATATATCAACGACGGATAAATGCAGAATTTTCCGATTTCGAATTTTTTCATTTAGTTACTGAGTATGCAACGAACAAAATTACAAGTAAATGGTATATTAAAAGGGCACTTTGCTTGTCTAAAGTTCTTGACAAATCCCTCTTAAGCATACTTGACTGTACGTATAATATATCAAGTTTAATTTTAAAATTATTACATGGTATACCAAGTACAATTAACGAGTTTAACTGTAAAAAATGTCAAACTAGCTCTAAGGTTATTGAACCAATTCTGCAAATTGATTCACAGTCGATATTGACTGAAGGGTTACAAACTGGTTTACAGAAAAGTGTTAACAAATATTTTTCGACGAATAAGAAAGTTCATTGTAATTCTTGCAAAGATTACGGGTGTGAATCTAGAAATCCCGGTCCACACCTGTTAATTGATACCGAACATCCATTTATTAGTGCGCATCAAGTAGACCTCGGATTTTCGTCGGAAATACCTTTGTCTGAAATACCGCACTTTATTATGATAAAAAAAGTTAAATATGTTTTAATCGGCATAGTACATTTTATCCCACCCGTAATCGAAAATGGTATTGGCCATTATATTAGTTTTTGTAAAACAGTAACTGGATCATGGAGAAAGCATGATGATCTGAAAATTAAACCCAATATAATTCCAAATGGATCCTTATCAAGCACGCTTGTTCGACCAGCAATTATAGGATTCGTAAAAGCGAATTAAAATGTAAGAAATAGGACGATATTTACGTGCATGCACGCACACGCACGCACACGCACGCACGCGCGCGCAAACACATACACACATACACACACATACACGGCAGAGAGGGTTTGGAGTCAGAAAATACTACGGGAGTGACGAACCGTGGGGTCCTTATCTCTGCCACGACACGCCCGCACACACGCACGCACACACGCGCACGCACACACGCGCACGCACACACGCACGCACGCACGGACGCACCTTCCCCCCCCCCCCACACACACACATAAAAAAGAGGTGTAAATCCGACCGCGCAACATCCACGTTGTACACCTTGGGTAAAGCTAATGCCGGCGGTATTAATAATAATAATAATTTATTACTCTTCAGCAATTTACATAGTGCCAAGAAGGGGACTTGGTTTACAATAAACAAAAAACTATCCATTCATCCTTCCATCCAGTTGGGCCATGGGGCCAGTGTGAAGTTAGCCCCCCGAAAATTAATTTGTTTATAACTTTTAAACTAGAGGAAGGCAAACGAAAATTCCAACGGGGCATTCATGAGCAACCGATGGGCAAGCGAATAAAAAAAGAAAATTTTTGATTTTTCGAACTTGGGGGGCTAGTGTGAAGTTAGCCCCCCGAAAATTAATTTGTTTATAACTTTTAAACTAGAGGGGGGCAAACGAAAATTCCAACGAGGCATTCATGAGCAAACGATAGGCAAACGTATAAAAAAAGAAAATTTTTGATTTTTCAAACTTGGGGGGGCCAGTGTGAAGTTAGCCCCCCGAAAATTAATTTGTTTATAACTTTTAAACTAGAGGGGGGCAAACGAAAATTCCAACGGGGCATTCATGGGCAAACGATGGGCAAACGTATAAAAAAAGAAAATTTTTGATTTTTCAAACTTGAGGGGCCAGTGTGAAGTTAGCCCCCCGAAAATTAATTTGTTTATAACTTTTAAACTAGAGGGGGGCAAACGAAAATTCCAACGGGGCATTCATGGGCAAACGATGGGCAAACGTATAAAAAAAGAAATTTTTTAATTTTTTAAACTTGGGGGCTAACTTCACACAGGTTCTGTGGCTGCTGCCGTATTATAATAATTTTTATAAAAGGACCCCGCACAAAACAAATGGAAAAGGAGGTACAGTCAAATTGGCTAAAACTGATGTATGTTATAGTTTATGACATCTGATCAAAAGTCCTCATAGGCCTGATCCGAAAATGGACAGTTTTCGCGTTATGAAGGGTCAAAGATTCCCACAAAACATAAAAATATACTCAGTACATACATTGTACATACATTTATGTATATTACATATTCCAGGTATATACTTTCTTCATGTAATTTATATACATTGGATGTGAAAAGTATGTGCAAATGAAACCGGGTTAATGTACATAAAAGATCCATAGTATATACATATGTATATAATATGTATATTGTATGTATGTATATTCTGTATATACATTTTTATGTGTAATATGTATATATTATGTATATACATAAAAATATACTCAGTACATACATTGTACATACATTTATGTATATTACATAATCCAGGTATATACTTTCTTAATGTAATGTATATACATTGAATGTGAAATGTATGTGCAAATAAAACCGGATGTGTATCTAAATATACCCCACAAAACAATTTGATATACAATGTATATATTATGTATATACATTTATGTGTGTTGTATATACTATGGTTCTGTATTACACGGTACATCCATTGCATATGAAATGTTACAAGGAAAATATCCATTGCAGATCGGAAGTATATACACATGTATATGATTCGTATATTACATGTATATACATAATGTATGTCCATTTATCATTCATTTTATATACATAACATGAACATAGAATGTACATAATACATGCATAATATTATACATATGTCCATAGTATATATACATAAGATGTACATAGAATATACATGATACAAATTTGTGGAGATTGTGTGTTGGTACGGTACCGTACTCGAGGCACGGTAGCTAATAAAAATCAGATTCGAGATCTGATTGCGGAGTTGCAAGTAACCTCCTTATATATGCAAGAGAGAATCACTTGACTCCGGAGAAAGGGCTAAGTTGCACCGTCTAGCGGTGATTGCGAGAATTACTCCTTACACGTGAGCGTACAAGTTCATGTTATAAAGGAAAAATATCTTGCATATGAAATGTACATACATTTAACATTGTGCGCTGTATATACATACTAAATACATTAATGGATATGCACTTTATATACCATAATGTATATTCGAATCATGTATGTGAGATGTATATACATTTAACATTGTACGCTGTACATACATATCAAATACATTAATAGATATACACTTTATATACCATAATGTATATTCGAATCATGTATGTGAGATGTATATACATTTAACATTGTACGCTGTACATACATATCAAATACATTAATAGATATACACTTTATATACCATAATGTATATTCGAATCATGTATGTGAGATGTATATACATTTAACATTGTACGCTGTATATACATATCAAATACATTAATGGATATACACTTTATATACCATAATGTATATTCGAATCATGTATGTGAGATGTATATACATTTAACATTGTGCGCCGTATATACATATCAAATACATTAATGGATATACGCTTTATATACCATAATGTATATTCGAATCATGTATGTGAGATGTATATACATTTAACATTGTGCGCTGTATATACATATCAAATACATTAATGGATATACGCTTTATATACTATAATGTATATTCGAATCATGTATGTGAGATGTATATACATTTAACATTGTACGCTGTATATACATATCAAATACATTAATGGATATGCATTTTATATACCATAATGTATATTCGAATCATGTATGTAAGATGTATATACATTTAACATTGTGCGCTGTACATACATATCAAATACATTAATGGATATACACTTTATATACTATAATGTATATTCGAATCATGTATGTGAAATGTATATACATTTAACATTGTGCGCTGTATATACATATCAAATACATTAATGGATATACACTTTATATACTATAATGTATATTCGAATCATGTATGTGAAATGTATATACATTTAACATTGTGCGCTGTATATACATATCAAATACATTAATGGATATACACTTTATATACTATAATGTATATTCGAATCATGTATGTGAGATGTATATACATTTAACATTGTGCGCTGTATATACATATCAAATACATTAATGGATATACACTTTATATACTATAATGTATATTCGAATCATGTATGTGAGATGTATATACGTTTAACATACAAGATATTTTTTTCACATTATGGAAAAAAATGCATATACATAGAATATCCGATGTTATATGGGTTGAAAATATCGATTTCTGCATTTCTACTAATCAAGCGATTAAGAGTACAAAGCAAAGCGTGATGTTGTTTAAAGTTGTTTTGAGTATGTTTACACACACACACACACACACACACACACACACACACACACACACACACACACACACACACACACACACACACAGAGAGAGAGAGAAGCGTGCACGCATCCACGCATTACCATTGGCATTAGTGTAAAGGCCTCCCGCACACACTTTTGCATAACGCATAACGTATGTATATAAGCAAATTGATTGGTTCATAAGCAAAGTGCATAAGAAGTTCGACCAATCGAATTTCTTATGCATTTATGTTATGCGTTATGCAACTGTGTGCGGGGGCCTTTACACTAATGCCGACAGTAATGCGTAGATGCGTGCGTGCGCTTCTCTGTGTGTGTGTGTGTGTGTGTGTGTGTATGTGTGTGTGCGTGTGTGTGTGTAAACATATTCAAAACAACTTTAAACAACATCACGCTTTGCTTTGTACTCTTAATCGCTTGATTAGCAGAAATGCAGAAATCGATATTTTCAAGCTCCTATGAGAACTTTTGATCAGGATGTTATGAACTACAACATACGTCAATTTCAGCCAATTTGACTGTACCCCCTTTTCTATTTGTTTTGTGCGGGATCCTTTTCTTCACGTTTTACACATAATACTACATAATATCACATAAATATTACATAATATTACATAATATTACATAAATATTATTATTGTTCTTATTTGTAAATATTAAATTAACAAGCGAAACATCCACATTATTTGAAGATTTTTTAGAGGAAATAAAATCTAAATTTTCGAATAACAATAAACGTCAAAATGAAAACACCTCTGATACTAATATTATAAAAAAACAATATGTTAAACAAATGGGGGTTCAAGAACAATTGGCGTTACTCAGCAAAAATTAAATATTGCTATATTGCAATTTGTCATTGAAAATGTTCAACCACTCTCAATCGTAGAAAGTCCTACATTTCTTGACTTAATTAAGATGGGTTTGCCGTCATCAATTCGAATAATATATAAAAGAACGTTAAAAGAAAAACAAATCCAGTCATATGTTAACATGAAAAATAATCTTAAAAACCAAATAGCTAAACTAGAAATAATTTCAACCACTGCTGATTTGTGGAGCAAAGCAAAACGGTAGATAATTGTGATATTTGATTTAATTTTTACATTAATATTTTATTTCTTTAAAGATATTTTTTAAATATTTTATTATAATAAAATAAAATATTTAAGAAAGCATTTTTTGTAGAAGTTATTTAGGAACAACAGCTCATTGTTCCAATCAAGACACTTTAAAAAAAGAATCGGTCGCACTAGCGTGCCGTAGGATAAAGGGAAAACATACCTTTGATGTTTTAGCAAAACAATTGATAACGTATTTTCGAAATATCATATAAAATAAAGTGTGTAGTACAATGACAGACAATGTTTCAAAATTTATTAAAGCATTTCAGCAAATTAACATTTTATATACAATCTTTTTGCATTATTTATATACATTGATTTTTTTTATAAATAAAATTTTATAACTTTTTCAGAAATTTTGAAAAAGAAGAAAATGATGATATTGACGCGGAATTGCACAATTTAAGTGATTTATTAACCACTGATGAAATAAGAGATTTAGACGAAGATGTTATTACCCTTCCGCCCCATTACAGATGCGTTAGTCATACACTAAACCTTATAGCAGCTAAAGATTCTGATAAAGCTTTGGATAATGCCTCATATAACAAAAAATACAGAATAGTCTTTACTAAATTAGTTAAATTATGGAATAAACAAAATCAGTCATCTCAAGTTGCCAAATAAAAGAACCTTGTAGAGTTTATTTAAAAACACTCGTTATGACTCGGTAATAGTTTTTTTATATTACTGTTTTTATTTATCTATATTTATTTTATTTTAATAAATATCTTAATGTCTTTTAAGAAATATATGCAGAGTTTATCAAAAGTATGTGCGTGTCTCTCTCTCTCTCTCTCTTTGTGTGTGCGCGCGCGCGCGCGCGCGCGTGTGTGTGTGTGTGTGTGTGTGTGTGTGTGTATGGAAAACCCCTAAAATTTGAAAACACTATATTTTAGGAAAAAATGTTTTAGAAAAGAATTATAAGTTTCAAAAAGATACATTTAATGGCAATATGAATTTCAATGTTGGCGTCACCAAAATCAGATCAAGATCACATCAATTTTTTGGAAATATATATCTTTTATTATTTCTTTATATCTTTTATGAAACTAAATTTTCTAGTTTTATATGTAAACTAGTTTTCAAATTTTCTGAAACATATTTTTTATTAAGTTTATTTGAGAGATTCAAGGAAAACTTGATAATTTTTAAAATAATCCAACTTAAAATATTTCCTGAATTTTTTGTTAGAGGAAAAAGTGATGACGCCACTCGTGAAATTTCAATGTGTCTTTTTTAACTTTATAATTTTAATTTAAAACAGAGAGGCAGGGAGAGAGAAAGAGAGAGAGAGAGAGAGAGAGAGAGGGAGGAAGAGAGAATACTTCATAAAGTATATCTCATAACATCAAAACTCATTTATTTATGTTACGATACATGGAATTCGATGTTTGATGCTGTATTCCAACTGGTAATGATTTTAAAAGATGGCCCGGACAAAGTACATCAATGCTTGGATTTTTGTAATTTATCAAGATTGACAAACGACGAAATAAAATTTTTAGATGAGTACTGTAAACTACATGCAAAATATATAATTGAAAAATATAAGAATTACATATAAACATTAACAAATGTTTTTTTATATTTTGGATTAGGTAATGGAACCTTTGGCAAAAACATTAGATATCTTGCAAAGCGACATAGGAATGTACACGGGATATTTAGAACACTGTCTTGACTAGTTTACATACAAAACTCGAAAATATGATGAATAAATTGACGGATTGTCGATCATTAGTTACAGCCATTTAGCAAAGTTTAATTCAAAGGTGATTTTGTTATGTAATCTCATTTAGAAGTTAAAGACTAAAAATATATACATATAGTATTCGTATAAGAACAAGACTATTTTAATATCTTAAAATATTAAAAATTTTAGATTTTGTACAACATTCGACAAAAAAGAATTAATCATTGCGAGTTGCCTTTACTCAAAGTTTAAATTAAATTGCCTACCTGAAGAAAAGAAAAAGTTAGCTGAAAGCTACTTAGAAGATTTATTAGATATTCGCTCAAGTGAAAATTCTCCAAACTCAAATAATAGTGATGATGACGATTTTTTCATTTTTTGTCGACAATCGACATCAAATTCTGAGTCTGGGGAAGAAGAACTACGGCGATTTTTAAAATCAAAAAGATCTGATATAGAATTATTGCAAGACTTCCCGAAATTAAAAAACTATTTATCAAATTCAATACTACTTTGTTGTGGCCCTTTGGTAGATAGAGGGCCACCGGTATTTGGGATCGTCCGTCGATACTCCTCGGGTCAGGTTTTTTGAGAATTTGTAGCCGATTGTCGTATAATAATGTATATATATTTAATATCTTAATTACACTGAGTTACACTGATTTGATTCGTTAATACCCGTGACAAATATAAAAGAATGAGCGACATACGTTCGTCGCTGTATAATGTGTAGCAAAGCCCGCTCGTTGTCTGTACCTCGGTGTTTATATACACCGATTTTTGATGTATAACCGGGGAGGGTACTTCCCGGTCACTGGCCTTTAGTCAATGTTCTTGCTTAGCCAGCAATTGCTAGCTATACAGATTCCACCCCAAAATCAAGAGATTTTGGGTGTTGTTATTGCAACCGGGTGCATTGCCCGGTGCGACGCCCGGTATGTAGGCTGGGCGATGTCCGCGCGCGAGTTGTCATTTGACACCTTATATCGCTTGTGACATTTCTTGTGCATTACACTCACAACAACTTTACCAAGCAGCGCAGCTGTTGAGAGAATGTTTAGCATTGCTAATACTGTTTTGTCGCCTTGTAAAGGTAATTTAACCGATGACATAATGGAATACCAACTTCTACTAAAAATTAATAAAGATTATCAATAAAATTTAAAGAATTTATATTTTGTAAAATAATTGATAATTCTATATCTTAATCCAAATAAGCCTTGTAATTTTATACATTTTAAGAAAATAATTGTAAGTTTAATAAAATTATATTGAGAGTAAAAATATAAATTTACCTATATTTATAAATGTAATTAACTTTTATTTATAAATGTAAAACTTTTATTTACATGTGAAGCATTTTGAAACTTTGTTTAAAAATCTTTTTTTTCTAATTTAAGAAATATGTTGCTTACATTAATATTGATATAAAAAAAATATTTTACAAATTTTTTATTTTATCTCGTTTTAGCATTAAAAAAGTAACGGAAAAAGTAACGAATCGTTACATCTTAAGTAACGGTAATGTTAACGAGTTACTTTTGAGAATTAGTAACGGTAACGAGTTACTTTTTTGACTTAGTAACGAGTAACGGTAACGAGTTACTTTTAAAAAGTAACTTTCCCATCCTTGATACAGAGTATTAAAGTCATAATAAAATCTACAGAGAGGTATTACCAGATCTGTAAATATGAAACCGGAATTTGCCCATAGATAGCGCTAGCTGTCAATGTAGTTACTGTCAAACCGCGTCATTGGCGCCATTTTCTTGTTTTGACATCTGATAAAGATTTTCAACTCACAACAATACAACTTTCATACAACAGCATAGTTTTTAATAGCGTTGAACATGTCGAATTTTGTGCCTGGAAACTACAATTTGCGGACAGCATTGATTTTCTGTTACCATTTGAAAAAAACTGCTGCAGAATCGCATCAAATGCTTGTCGAAGTTTACGGTGAGCATGCTCTTGGTAAATCACAGTGCTTTGAGTGGTTTAAAAAATTTAAAAGTGGCGACTTTGACGTAAGAAACGGATCACTTGAATGTGACACGAGAAGCCGTCTCCATACATTTGAAAGCCAAGGGAAAATGGGTTCCACATGAACTGAATGAAAGGCAGCAGGAAAACCGAAAAACCACTTGTGAAATGCTGCTCGCCAGCTACAAAAAAAGTCCTTTCTCCATTGAATTGTGACTGGCAATGAAAAGTGGATATATTTTGAGAATCCTAAACGTAAAAGATCATGGTCAACTCCAGGCAAACCATCAACGTCGACTGCAAGGCCAAATCGCTATGGACGGAAAACAATGCTCTGTGTTTGGTGGGATCAGAAAGATGTGATCTATTATGAGCTGCTAAACCTGGCGAAACCGTTCATACTAAGCGCTACCTACCACAAATGCTCGATTTGAACCAAGCTTTGCGTGAAAAACGATCAAAATATCAAAAAAGGCAACACAAAATAATTTGCTTCATGATAATGCACCATCATACATAGCAAAACCGATCAAGGAAACGATTGAGGAGTTTGATTGGGAAATATTTTTGCATGCGGCTTACTCACCAGATTTGGTTCCATTCGATTATTACTTATTTACATCGATGGGACACGCACTTGCTGAGCAGCGTTTCACATCTTACAAAAATGTACGAAAATGGCTCGATGACTGGTTTGCTTCAAAAGAGGAACAATTTTTTTGACGTGGCATCCACAAATTGTCAGAGAGATGGGAAAAATGTATAGCTAGCGATGGGCAATACTTCGAATAAAATATTTTTTATCATTTTCATACAATAAACGTATATATTCTATACAAAAATTCCGGTTTTATATTTACATACTTGGTAGCATCTCACTTTGAGTATTGTGCGACGCTACTAATTGATATGAGAAATATACAGCTAAGTATTAGGTGTACAACTTTGCTTCTGCCGTTTTTCAATAGATGGCTGTAGCGGTAAGTGATGGTCAAAATAAATAGATCGTAGATATCATACAATAAGCTTAGGCAATTGTAAACATAATGCCATCAAAACATTAGTCGATTTGTGTCCGCATCATAAAGTTATTCTCGATTGAAAATGTCAGCTTACGAGCCAAATTCTCGTCATTTGTGGGAGGATTTAATTTTTGATTTGAATATGAAGAAATCTACAACTGAGGCTCATCGAATGCTCTCAAATACATATGGTGAGGCCGTTATTAGTGAAAGAAGTGCCGAGAGTGGTTTCAACACTTCAAGAACGGTGATTTTGACATCGAAGCCCTGCCACGGTCACTTGGTGGGACCAGCTCGGCGTAGTGTATTATGAGCTATTAAAACCGACTCAAACAATCACAGGCAATTGGTATCGAAAGCAATTGATCCGTTTGAGCCGAGCACTGAAAGACAAACGGCCGCAATACAACGATAGACACGATAAAGTGATTTTGCAACATGACAATGCTCGACCCCATGTGAAATTGGAAGTCCTACCCTACCCGCCGTATTCTCCGGACATTGCTCCCTCTGACTATCACTTGTTTCGATCAATATTTCGACACATGGCCTGGCTGACCAGCACTTCCGTTGTTATGAAGAAGTGAAAAATTGGATCGATTTGTGGGTCGTTTCAAAAAATGACCAGTTTTTTCGACGCGAAATTCGTATGCTGCCAGAAAGATGGGAGAAAGTAGTGGGCAGCGACGGATAATACTTTGAATCGTAAATGTATAATCAGTTTTTCACAATTAAGCCTCGAATTTTGAAAAAAAGTTGTACACCTAATAGGCTCCAAAAAGCGCAAAATAAGAGTCATATTGCAATGTGACAGACGTACCAAAGTTAAATGTATGCTCCAAGCGTTGCAATTTATGACCATAAGACAAAGGTTGTACGACAATATGTGCACATTTATTTTTAAGATTTTAAATAATATGATGCGGAGCAATTTAGTAATAAACTTAGAATAGTAGAGGAAGAACGCGAAACTAAGCAGACGGGGGATATTGCTATTGAATTTCATAAAAAGCGCGCAAAAAGGTCTATTTTATAAGGGTTAATGTATAACATATTACTACCCGAAATAAAATATTATGATCGTTTAAAAATGTTTAAACGAATATTGAAAGAGTTTTTCGTAAATTAGGTAGCATAATATTGTATGTGAATGTATTGAAAATAGCTGAGAAAGCTAATAAAAGATTAATCAATCAATCAATCTCTCCTTCTCCCTCTCTCTCTCTCTCTCTCTCTCTCTCTTTCTCTCTCTCTCTCTCTCTCTCTCTCTCTCTCTCTCTCTCTCTCTCTCTATCTTTTTCTCTCATGCGTGCGTTTATAATGTTAAATGTGGCCATTTCGAACGTGGCCATTCCGAACGTGGCCATTTCGGACGTGGCCGTTTTGGACGGGGCCGTTTCGAACGTGGGCAAATTGAACTCCGTGCAATATTTCTTGTGGCTATTCCGAATGTGGTCGTTTTGAACGTGGGCAAATTGAACCACGTGCAATATTTCCCGTGGCCATTCCGAACGTGGCTATTTTAGATGTTTCCTAACATACAGACACAGACCAAACGGACACAGTGCAAAACGGACATAGTAACAAACGGATACAGTGCAAAACGGACACAGACCAAATGCGCACATATCAAATGTACACAGACCAAACGGACTTACCATATGGGTTGCGACTTTTCTGGGCACCCCTACCGACGGGGTGGGTGCGGGAGGAGGGGGGGGCCCCTCTCGCACCCCAATGTGTGTGTGTGTGTGTGTGTGTGTGTGTGTGTGTGTGTGTGTGTGTGTGTGTGTGTGTGCAAAGCATTCTCTGCACCACATGAGTTTGTAACTGTGTCCGTTTTGCACTGTATCTGTTTGTTACTGTGTCCGTTTGGTCTGTGCGCGTTTAGTCTGTGTCCGTTTCGCACTGTGTCCGTTTTGCACTGTGTCCATTTGTTACTGTATCCGTTTCGCACTGTGTCCGTTTAGTCTGTGTCCGTTTCACTCAGCCTGCTGTGTCCGTTTATTACTGTGCGCATCTGGGATTCACTCGTTTTTTCGGGACAATTACCGTAAATAACATAATAGAAAGTTTATTTGCGTCGCATGCACTAAGCATGCCCTAAGCATGCCTCTTCATTGAAGTGCGTAGAAACATGTAGGGGCATGCTTGGAACATGCGACGCGAACAAGAGAATGCGTCGTGCACGCTTAATCGGCAGGAATGGTGTCTGATATTGCATTCTTCAACGCCACAGGCTCAAAAAAGGTAGTTATGATGAAAGAGAAGATGTGATACCGATTCGCCGGTGTTCGTTTCACTCGCACTTGAGCGAGAGACGGCATTAGTATCGAGTGCGAGTGAAACAGATATTGGACACCGGCAAATCGGTACGTCTTCTTTCTCATTATAACCTATTTTTCTTGAGCGTACAGCGTTGGTAAAGGATATAACGTCGGACATCATTTCCGCAAGAATACTATGAGATTGCCAGAAATTTATATTAGAATCTATTTAAGAAAATTAAAGAAATAGAATAAAGGTTATTTTATTTTAGATTTAAGAATCTCCTATCGTACCTTAAATCTTTATAAAAGGATAACATCAAGATTATTTTATTCTAGATTTAAGAATTTTCTATTTAAGATTAAAATATATTCTTTGAAACACTAAATATGATTGGTTTTATATATCGATTCTATTTTATTCTAGATTTATTCTAGATTTATCCTAATTTATTCTAAGAGAATGCTAAAGTTGTCCTGCTTTACCGATAATTTTATTTCTTACTAATCTTTTAATTGCATTTACAGAATTAAAAATCCTTCTCCATTCTCTTCATATCATTACTTTTGTAGAAAAAAAATTTTTTTGTTCTTTTTGGGGAAAAGATTATTTTACTAAAATTTCATACATTTGTAGTGCTAAATTAAAATTATGCAACGTCCCGTCCGGATGGATAGCTTGTAGTAGCGCTTCGCTGCGGCAATCCCAACAGATAAATTTTAGACTCCAAATTTAACGCATCGGCGCTGCTCGCGCGGCGTCTACGGTCACGTATGCGCGCCGCCCGGCCCTCATTTTATTTTCTGTTGCGTACAATTCCCAACAGTGAGCTCATCATTATGCAATAATTTACGTGTATTCCCGGACGCGTCATGGGCAAATCCTCGCACAAATCCAGGAAGAGAAGAGCCTCGCCATCAGAAGATCGCTTAGCGAGTCTCGAGGCTAAAGTTTCTCGTCTTCTCGAAGTCTTATCGGTTAGGGAGGTTAGGACGAATTACTCATCGCCGCCCACCGATACAACTCTTTCTTCGCAGGATAAAGTAAATCAAGACACACCCGGTGAACCTTTTGAAGAAATCCTCAGCTCAGGAGGCAGTCTAGCGGCATCGCCTGCTAGTCAGGAAGGGTCGCGGGGTCCGCCGCCAGGTATGTTCTTGTAGCTTTCCGGCTGTAGTAAGACACAGTCAGCACTGAGGCATAACTAATTTCCTCTCCTGACTCTTCGGATATTCTTCTTCCTCACAGGCCCGGTTAACATTCAGACGATCGGGGGTGAACCACCTCATGCGTCTCCGGGTCCTGGGGTAGCGCCCTGCGAGGAGGAAGAGGCGGACACCCTCGCTACTGAGCTATTTGGGCCAGATCGAGTCATAACACAGGAATCTGTGTGGAATGAACTCCTTTTTCAGAGGTGGCTGAACCTCACTAGGCAGGGCCTCGACAGGGAAACGCGCTCAGCTCTTTTGAAAAAACACGTTCCCCCCGAGACGTTGGCTTATCTCAGAGCACCCAGGATGAATCTGGAATGTAGATCCGGTCTCAAAAGCCTCTCTATCATTAAGAGGGATGAATATAACAGCAAGATTCAAGACCAGCTGGGTATCGCTCTATACGCACTGGGAATATCTGAGAATTTCTCACACCTGCGACACAGGCCTCACTTACCTTTGAGATCCGCTCCGCAGTAGTACATGCTAACGAGGGGGCCTCAATTCTCACAGACTTGTTCTTCCGTCTGTCTCTCAACAGGCGAGCGCAGATTACCCCTGCCTTTAGCAAAATTGCTAAGAACACCGCTGAAACGATTTCAACGGATAACTTTCTCTTTGGTGTTTCCTTCGGAGAGGAGATGAAGAAGGCCAGCACGATGGAGAAGTCGATTACCGGTTATAGACTACCCTTCCGTCATAACCTGCCTTCTCAGTACAGTGAACCTTCCGTCTCCATACCTAAATCTGAGGAGAATATCTATCTGCAGGAGATCATCAGACTTCGGAATAGAGGAGCTATCGAGGCGGTTTCCGACTGCCAAGGACAGTTCATATCCTCATTCTTTTTAATCCAAAAATCCTCAGGAGGTTGGAGGTTTATTTTAAACTTCAAGCGGCTTAATGAATATATCTTAATCCCGCATTTCAAGCTAGAGAACTGGAAAACGGTTATCCGCCTGGTATTGCCCGGAGATTTCCTAGCATCACTAGATCTAGAGGACGCATATCTCTTAATTCCCATACACCCAGAGGATAGGAGATTTCTCCGCTTCAGATTCCAAGGCCAGCTTTATCAGTTTAATGTTCTGCCCTTCGGTTTGGCTTCGGCTCCCTTTGTTTTTACAAAGTTACTAAAACCAGTCCTACATTCCCTAAGAGAGAGAGGTCTCACTTCGGTTGTATATCTAAACGATTTTTTACTTATTGGCCGTTCTTACTCGCAATGCCTCAATAACGTTTCTACGACGGCGAAACTTCTTACTTACCTTGGATTTAGTATTAATAGACACAAGAGCTGTCTAATCCCGACACAGAAATGTCAGTTTCTGGGTTTCATTTTCGACTCCTTGGATTTCTCAATCTCGATCCCAGCAGTTAAAAGAATTAATCTGTTACAATTCACCAACGATTTATTGAGCATGAGATCGTGTCAAATTCGTTTACTAGCTAGCTACATTGGTTCGCTTATATCCATCTGCCCAGCGGTACAATACGGCATTTTGCATATGAAAACATTGGAAAGAACTAAATTTTTAGCTCTCATAGAGACAGGAGACAACTTTAACGCTCAAATGCGTCTTCCGTTTTCTATTCGAGATGATCTAACCTGGTGGAAGAACATTCTTTCAGACACCTTGCTGTGTAACTATATCAGATCCGGTAACTTTAGCTTAGAAATATTTTCGGACGCCTTCCTAACAAGTTGGGGCGCGATAAGCGGGAACTCGCGAACGCATGGTTTTTGGTCTCACCAGGATAAAAAGAATCATATAAATTATTTGGAATTATTGGCAGCATTTCACGCGCTACGATGTTTCGCGTCTCACCTAAGAGATTCGGAGATCTTGTTAAGATTAGATAACTCTACCGCCATTGTCTACATCAGTCGGATGGGATCGGTCAAATACCCACATCTATCAGATTTTACTAGGGACATCTGGAACTGGTGCGTAGAGCGTAATTTATTTATTTACGCCTCTTACATTCTGTCGAGTCAAAACTTTGAGGCAGACGCAGAATCTAGGGTTATCTCGGAAGATACGGAATGGTCGCTAGCCCAGAGATATTTTTCCATAATCGTATCCCATTTCGGGAAATTCGACGTTGATCTATTCGCAACGGCAATTAATGCCAAATGTACTCGTCTTGTCTCCTGGCTCCCGGACCCATTGACATACGCAATCGACGCCTTTTCTTTACACTAGAACACCTTTTATTTCTATACCTTCCCTCCGTTTAGCTTGATTTTATGAACCCTGCGGAAAGTCATCACTGACAGGGCAGAAGGCATTCTGGTGGTCCCTTGGTGGCCAGCCCAACCATGGTTTCCCCTGCTAAACCATCTTATTGTAGGTCATCCGATCCTCTTTGATCCCGATCCTAACATGTTATCATCTCCTTTCAGGAATGTACACCCATTATGGAATAAGATTTCCCTGACAGTCGTGAGGCTATCCGGCAAGCGTTTATTTCCAGGGGAATACCGGCAACAGCAGTAGAGGTGGTTCTGGCATCAATTTCGGGACCCACAATGGCCCAGTATTCAAAACCACTGAGGTTATGGTGGAACTATTGTCAACAGGAGAGGATCAACTGCTTCTCGCCCCCTATCTCAGGATTTCTCGATTTTCTCTCCCAGGCATTCAATAACACCAATTCATATTCGACCATAAACACATATCGGTCGGCAGTCTCCCTGCTTACGTCAGAGGAAGTTGGCTCACATTCTGCAGTGAAGAGATTCTTCCGAGGCGTCGCGACGCTAAAATCTCCTCGTCCCCGGTATGAGTTTATTTGGGACCCCACTCCGGTCATCTCTTACCTTGCCGGGGTTTATCCCCACCAAGATCTCTTTATAGGACTTATCCAAGAAGTTAGTGACTCTCCTCGCACTCACAACAGCGCAGAGATTGCAGACTCTGGCAGCTATACAGGTCTCCAACATTGCTATATCAGATCAATTGGTTATTAAAATTCCGGCCAGTCTTAAAACCTCCGGTATTGGTAGAATCCAACCCTTACTTACCTTTAAACCATTTCGGGAAAAACCGGAGCTTTGCATTTACTCGCTAGCCGTAGCTTATTTAGATTTTACGCGAGATCTTAGACAGGAAGATAATAACGCTCTTTTCATTTCCCTACGTTCACCCCATAATCCCGTTTCCTCGCAGACCTTAGGAAAATGGATTAAATCCGTCCTGGATAGATTGGGAATAGACGTGGGAATATTTTCCGCCCACTCAACTCGCCACTGCGTCGACGTCCTTCACAGCCAGCAAGGGCATCAACCTAGACGAGATCCGAAGGACAGCAGGATGGTCTAAGACCTCAGAGGTCTTTGCTCGTTTCTACAATTGTCATATTATAAACGACCCACACTTTCAAAATGCTATTCTCAATATGTCATAAGCATTCTCGGATTTCAAGTACAACAATTTTTCCTCGTACTATTTGTACACGTGAGAAATAAAAACATTTCGATGATCGGATATTGTTCTAGCAAATCTGGACTCTGAATGTCTACAAGTTATCCATCCGGACGAGACGTTGCATAATTGAATAGTTGAACGAACTTACCTACTGAAGTTCGACTCCAATTATGCTGTCCCGTCCGAATGGATACTCCCGCCCTTCGCACCCTCTTTCAATACCAGATTTGCACTTTGACAACAATGAGGGCCGGGCGGCGTGCACACGTAACCGTAGACGCCGCGCGAGCAGCGCCAATGCGTTAAATTTGGACTCTAAAATTTATCTGTTGGGATTGCCGCAGCGAAGCGCTACTACAAGTTATTCATCCGGACGGGACAGCATAATTAGAGTTGAACTTCACTAGGTAAGTTCGTTCAACTATTCAATTATTGTGTAAAAAATAGATTTTTGAGGACGTTTCTTGCGCACGTATTATTTGTCGCTTTTTTATACCTTTTTTTAAAAATGTAATTTTGTTGTGATTTCACTCATTTTGTAGTGACTATACATGAAGATTCATAAAACAATTTTAAAGTCCATATCATATAAAATTAAAGATTGAGACTATGATTGAATTAAAATGACAAAACAAAGTTATATTAGTTTTGTTTTCTTTTCTGATTATATTTTAATTCATTTTCATAATATGCCTATTACATCGTGGATTACATTGTGGAAGAAAAAACGGCTCTGCCTAATTTGAAGATTAGTATAACATTATGCTATACAATCAAATAAGTATATTACACAAAATTTTTATTTTTTTATGAAAATAAATATTTTGAGATAAGTTAATACTTTGTGTTATGGTTTTAGTTTTGGTGTTATTTTTAATTATTATATCAAAAGAAAGAGAAGAAGAAACACTTTATTTAAACTTAAAGTAGATGGATAGAAAAAGACAAATAAGCAGCAAGTAAGGAGAGAGAGAGAGAGAGAGAGAGAGAGAGAGAGAGAGAGAGAGAGAGAGAGAGAGACGCAGGGAGGATATAACATTGTCTAGTAATGTCTATACGTATAGTATGTGCATATACACATATGAGCCTGTATGTACATATGTATACAGGATGTCCCGCATAAGGTATGAAAGTCTTCATGGAAAGATAGACAGGATCAAGGTGAATGTAAAAGTCTAATTTTTTGATATCTCCAATGATAGCTTAGATAATAATTTTTTAAATTGTACTAATGAGAACGCGCCGAGGGAAGTGCCGAGTTATAGCCGCTCGAGTTATAGCTCGGTCCACTATGTCAAGCATTGGCTGCCGGCGGCGGGGGGAAAAGGAGAAGAAGCGCGCCATTGCTCGTGCTTCGCCACGCTTCTCTTTCTTCCCTCTCCCCAGCGCCGACAGCCAATGCTTGACACAGTGGGCCATCCTATACCTCGAGCGGCTCGCCGCTTCCCTCGACGCGCTCTCATTCATACAATTTAAAAAATTAATATCTTGGCTGTCATTGGAAATATCCAAAAACTATGGTAGACTTTTATTTTCATTCCGTCTCTTTTTCTATGAAGACTTTCACACTTATGCAGGACACTCTGTATATATGCATGAGTGTGTGTTTATTTTATTTCTCTCTTTCTTTCTTTCTCTCTCTCTCTCTCTCTCTCTCTTTCTCTTTCTCTCTTTTTGTGTAAGTAATTCTCTTCTCTAAATACTATATATATATATATAGTATAATTAACTCGAAATTAACAGTGTGTTTAATAGAATATGTCTTGATTATATTAAATATAACGTAGTTTTACAAAAAAATGAAACGATGAAGTGAACGGTTTATTTTTTTGCAATGTATTGAAATAGATAAAAAGAATGAAATCTTGTCTGAAACAATAACAACAAAGTATACAAGCTGTATCACCTAGCTGGCCTGCCGATGACGTAATCACAGGCTGCAATATCGCAAATATGTTTATATGGCTGCCTAAGGATTATTTGTCTTACAAGGGGACCTTACGGGTCATGGAACACCGATTTTTTTTATACTTATAGGATTTGAAGATCAGTACCCGGACTTCAATTTCCTAAAGCAGTACGACGCGCTTCTCAAAAATACTCGAGAAAATCGATTTTGAAGATTTCCGATATCTGTAAGTACAGAAAATTTTAACCTATTGTCAGAGCCGCTCGTAGCCGAGCGCACAGAGCTCTAGTTTCGTAAGCGCGGAGTCGCTGGTTCGATTCTCGCTCTGGCCTCAATTTTTTTTTCATAAGTTAATAAAGTTTTTTTTTTAATCCTATATCTTAACATTTATCAAATTGAAATGCTAATTAATTATTAAATATTTATTTGTTATTTTTTAAATAAAAATTAACATTTTTTTATTTTTAATTACTACTTGATTGAAAATGCGAATATTTATAATAAATTAAAATTTGGTACAAAAAATGGAAAACATTAAAGAAAATGAAATACTTTTTAAGAGATTACGAGTAAATACAAAAATAATATAAAAAACAAAAATAATATTTATAAAAATGGTTGTTTAATTTTTATGAGTTATTAATTCATGTATGTTATAAAATATATTAATAATAAATACATTTGACATTACTCGTCAGTATTACATGAGCCAATTTAATTTTTATTTAAAAAATAACGAATAAATATTTAATAATTAATTAGCATTTCAATTTGATAAATGTTAAGATATAGGATTAAAAAAAAAACTTTATTAAGTTATGAAAAAAAAATTGAGGCCAGAGCGAGAATCGAACCAGCGACTCCGCGCTTACGAAACTAGAGCTCTGTGCGCTCGGCTACGAGCGGCTCTGACAATAGGTTAAAATTTTCTGTACTTACAGATATCGGAAATCTTCAAAATCGATTTTCTCGAGTATTTTTGAGAAGCGCGTCGTACTGCTTTAGGAAATTGAAGTCCGGGTACTGATCTTCAAATCCTATAAGTATAAAAAAAATCGGTGTTCCATGACCCGTAAGGTCCCCTTGTTAGTCTATTTAGTAACTGTCATGTATTCTATGCAAACCGAATATATGAATAAGACACAGAAATATACCGATAAGAATCTTAGTCAAATCAAAGAACTAAAATGTAATTATTTAAATAATTTGTTGTTTCCGAAACAATTTATTATAATTAATACAATTATCTTCATACATTCACAAAAATCACATTTAAAAAATTGTTTATTTATAGTTAAATTGTAATTGTAATGTTATTATGTTTATTGTTCTTTTACATTACATTATTGATAGTAAACCTATTTTGCCTGTGTTTCACTTAATGCTCTTGGAACATACATTTATGTGCCGGCTTGTAATGGGAAATAAACGCGTGGCTCTTATGGAAATTGTGAATGTGGTCTACGGCCTTTAAGTTACCTAGGCTATCACCTGCCAAGTTGGCAAGCTTGAAATATTTCCATAAAAGCCATGCTTTTATTTCCCATTACAAGCCGACACATGATTATATGTTTCAAAAGCATTAATTAAAACACGGGCAATATGTTTATTATCAATAACTATATAAAAACAATCAATATAATTATAAATGTACCATTAAATCTTAACTGTAAAATAGCAATAAATATAATGCTATATTAAATTGATGCAAAGAAAATTAAGAGAAAAATATGGGATGACGTGTTGTATTATATTTGAGAAGTCGACTCGTAGTCATTTTGTAATCTTTCATCTCATGTATGCCTCAATGAAAAAAAAATGAGTTAGAAAATCAAAAATATTAATAAAAAAATTTTGAATGTGATCTTTGTAAATGTATGAAAAGAATTGTATTAATTAGAATAAATTGTTTCGGAAACAAAGTATTTATATACTTACGTTTTAGATTTTGATTTGAATAAAAGCTTTATCTGTACATTTCTGTACCTTATTCAGCTCGCACAGAATGCATGGCTGTGTAATGAACCTCCCGTCCGCCGGCATCACCCACTGCGCACGACCCGGCCGAACACCCGCCGGGCCGCAAAACGGGCACCGGCCCGTCCTAATCGCTGCATAAAAAGAGCGTCGAGACGATCATCGTCTCCGCTCCGCGCTTTTCCCTGTGCTCTCCCAGCCTCCACGGGAGCGAACGAGCACGGGGAAAACCGAAGATCCATGAGGATCTCCGATCCTCCACCCGGGCGGGTATAAAAGGCCGCTCCGGTGGAGGCTGCGAGACTTCTCGATCCGACCATATACTGGTACTCCGCTCTCGACCAGAATACGACCAAGAGAAGCTTCCTGCGACACGGTGATTAGGGTAGAGTGTTCTCTGCCTTAACCAAGAGCTTTTGGTACCGCTCGCATCTAAAACTCCTAGTTACGATCCCGTAGTAGAGGGTAGAGCGTCTCCGCCTTCGCCGAGAGTTCTCGGCTACGGATCTTCCTTAACACCTAATTGGCTCGAATACAGCGGGGTAGAGTGTTCTCCGCCTCCCTCGAGAATTCTCGAGATTGACGCCGGCGTTCCTGAGTTACGATAAAATCCGAAATCACCGCGTGATACGTCAAAACACACTGCGCTTCACGTCTCATACCGCGCACCACCGATCTCGAGGCTCTGGCAATTACCGCCCGCCGCACCGCACGCCTCACCGCGTCACGAAACTCGGCTTCCCGCTTCAGGGCATTGCCCGTCGGCTCGTCGCCGCACTCCCACCAAGATATTCACGCGACCGACGAATAGCTGTTCCAACCAAGCGACACTTTGTATATAGAATCTAACTGTAAATACTTGTACATACGTTCTTAAGAATAAAATATATTATAACGTTTTTATTAAACTCAATCGAATCGAGTCTACTGTCTCAGGGACCTTTTCTACACCTGATCCCGGCGAGCTAAAAGTCCGCATAGGAAATACGGTACGTTACAGCTGTTACTAAATAAACTAAGACGTAGAGGTCATTCTTGGCATCCATATTATTTCCGATATTACAGCCTGTGATCATGTCATCGGCAGACCAGCGGACTTTATAATTTGTAACTTTGTTGTAATTTTGTTGTTTCAGACAAGATTTCTCACTTTTTATCTATTTTAATAATCTAAAAAAGAAATGGTTTTACAATATCTTAATTTAAGAGCCACAGTTGCAATATAGTATTTTTTTAAATAAAATTATAACCCTTGTAACTATTCTCTTACTTGGCCTGCCATAAGATAGTAGCATACTTGAGAAACTAAAAGTACACCTTTAGATAATCATTTTGATATAAATTGTACTGCCAATTCTCTATATGATGGTTCACTGAATTTAAATTGGGATGAACCTCCATGAACTTATCAACAGTAGCATACACCGGTTTAGAAAAAAGAGAATTTTGGTGTAACAGCCAACAACTTTTCATAATAAAATTTTTTACTGCTTCTCTTGAAAATTTAAATAATAGATATGATAATAATAATATGATAATCTCGTCAAATGGCTTGTTCTTTCTTAAATCTTTTGTAAAAGTGTTCTTTAAAATAAAAAAAATAAATTTTATCCACTCCATAATTTTTCCCTTAAAAATGATAGGATGAAGTGATTGGTTTATTTTTTGTATTAGAAAGTATCCGTACAAGATGTTCCTCGGAATACTTTCTAATACAAAAAATAAACCAATCACTTCATCCTATCATTTTTAGGGGGAAAATTATGGAGTGGATATAATTTGTTTTTTTTTATTTTAAAGAGGATGAGAAGATTGAAGAAGCAACGTCGACTAATTGGAGGAGTAGGAGATAGGTTGAGAGGGAGCAAGAATGGACGGAAGAGAATAGTGGATGGGTGACTACGGATGAAGGATCCCGGCAGGTGGCGTTATGTTGGAAATGGCTTGAAGCAGATGCAATGGTAGCAGTGAGAGGTGATTGGCGGAGAGATATCGACAGAACACATTTGAGACTGACTGCTGAGAGGCGAAAAGGAGAAACTAGTGAGTGGTGGAGGAGTGAGAGAGGTTGAAAAGAAAAAGGTGGAGAAGATAAATAGCTGGAGGAAGAGAGAATGGAGGATTTGATAAGGGAGGTAACAAGGATAAGGAGGTGTGTAGAGGAGATAGTGAAGGTTTTGAAAACAAGCCGGTTAGTGGAAAGAAGAGAGAAGAGAGAGAAGGCGGAGATGAGAGAGGGAGAAGAGGAGACGAAGGTAGAGGTAGTGAAGAGAGAAAAGGAGAGGAGAAAAAGAAAAGAAGGTGGGAGAGGAAAAGGCAGAAACAGTGATCGGGAAATCAGGCAAAGGCAAGAATGGAGTTGTCAAGATATAAGAGTTGGAAGAAGTTGGAGAAGAGGACGGATGAGGAGGACAAGATTATGTGGGGTGGAAGGATCTTACAATAGAGGAGAGGAGGATGAGGTGGAGGATTTTAGAGACGGCAACAAAGGAAAGGACGAACAGTAAAAGGGTGGAGGTTTCAAATAAGGAGTTATGGGTAGAGGAAAGGAAATAGAGTTAGGATGGAGAAAGGGGGAGATGAAGGGAGGGCAATGGGGAATAGAGAAGGATGACAGGAAAAAAAGAAAAAGGGGGAAAAGGAGGAGGAAAGGTGAGGAGGGAGGCGAGGTGAGTTTAGAGCGGCCGCGAAGGAGGAGAAGAAAGAGGAAAGGAAGGAAAGTAAGAAGGATAGGCGTGGAGGGGGAGAGAAATATTATTAGTAAGGTCGCATAAGAACAGGTGGCGAAAAGATTGGTGGATTGTTGTAGATATGTTGATGATGGTAGTGGGGAAGAGATAAAAAAAGAGGAAGTAGAGAGCCGAGAAGGGGAGGGTAGTGATATTTGTGAGATTGCATAATGGCCAGGGCGGTAGGGTTAAAAAAACTATATTTTGTATATTGAAAACATATACCTGATGATAAAACTGCAAATCCCGAGGGAACGCAGTTTAATGAAGTAGTATCTAAGTATAGTAAATAAAATATAATTAATATTAATAAAAGGTATAAAAGTACATAAAATACTTTAAAACTAAATTACATTTATTTTTATTATGTTACTAGAACATTGTAATTAGAACATTGAAAGAAGTAAATTAGAAACTTAAATTATAAAAATTATATTAATTGAACATTTTACAAGACAGTCAGAAAACGCTATGCCAAATTAATTATCAATCAAAAATTAACTATTTAAAAATTTCATGTGTGCATAAAGAAGATATATACACAAGAATAGGAATACAATAAAAAAGCATATACTTTCGCGATATAGCATCTCTCGATTGCCCTTTTAAAATGTTTAATTAATATAATTTTTATGATTTAAGCTTCTAATTTACTTATTTCAATGTTCTAGTTACATAATAAAAATAAATTTAATTTAGTTTTAAAGTATTTTATGTACTTTTGATTATACCTTTTATTAATATTAATTATATTTTATTTACTATATTAATAATAATTTTTGGTTAATATAATAGTTTATTATATGTTATGATATATAATAATTAAATTAGTTATATTTTAATTATTTTAAACTTTTTAAAGCTTTTATTTCTGTACCTTTTTTATTTTTCGGGGTGATTTACATTTTTATTTAAAAACATTTTCTTTATATTATTTTATTTTTAATTTCTTTCAGAATATTTGTACTTGTTAAAATTATTTTATTTTTAACTTTTTTGTAACTTTTTTTTTTGTGATTAAATTTTATGGTTCTTTACATATTATCTTTAATTTCATTTTTTATCGTAATTTTTTAACTGCATTTTTAAAATATATCCTTTATTTTACTTTTTAAAATATTTGTTAATTTTTTATTAGACTAGCTTTTAGCTACAGTCGGGAGTATTTTTTCTTAAAAACCTTTTTTATGCTGCACGTTTATTTGGTGTGAAATTGTTTCTTAATTATTATTAATTTTTTACTTCTAGAACAAGAGCTAATCATATTACAAGAGCGCTCTATTTGTTTGCTGAACGCGCTCATTGATGTGTGCAGTCAACGTTCCCTGGTTTCAAGAGAACACGCTTAGCTTATGTATAGTGCCAAATTACTAATTGTACAAAAACTATCGTATGCATTAAAAAATATTAATATCTTGGTTGATTAATTACAGCCCTTCCACTTTTCTAAGGAATATATACTTACGTAAAAAAAATAATAATTTGTAAAATTATCATATTCTGTCTAATATTATTGTTTTGTAATATTACAAGAAAAATTTTATATTTACATACAATCTGTAAAATACTTTTAACTTTGTAATCTTCCATAAAATATAAAAGATTATTTACACAATAAAAAAGTAAAAATAATATTTTTTGTAAAAGTGCATGATTTTATACATTTCCATTTTTTATTGTGTAATTATTACACTTAATAGCACTGGTGCGAAAAAATCAATTTTTTTCATTACCAATCTACAAAATTACTATAAAAATGTAATGTAGAAATGTTTTTATGGAGGAGCAAGTCTTTCTTAAGAAATTACATGATATCTCTGCTTTACTTAAAGTTGCAAACCTATATGGTACAGAGAACGCGTGGGCGAGATGCCAGGGCAGATCTTCGCTCTCCCCCTACATCCGCGCATTAATTTTTGTAAAGCACGCATAAATTAATAAATTTTCTTATTTTAAAGCACGCAAAAATGCGTGCTTTATAAAAATTAATGCGGAGATGTAGGGAGAGGGCGAAGTCTATAACTGTTATTAAACCATTGTCCCTCCATAAAAACATTTCTACATTCCATTTCTATAGTAGTTTTGTTGATTGGTAATAAAAAAAATTAATTTTTCGCACCAGTAACTATTAATATAGACATTTACGTAAAATTAATGTTGATTCACTGTTAGTTAGTTCAAAAAATAATTCTTACTCAATATAACAAGTTTTAAATTATGAAGTTGCAAAATTCAAGTCTCATAAATAGTTTTCAATTTTGCACTGCTTATTTTTTATAATAATAAAAATATAAATGTAATAGCAAAATTATTGTTTCAAAAATATATGACAAGTCGACTTTCTTCCAACAATATTGCTGTATCAATATTGCTGTAATCATTTCTTCTAGACATACGCATTTCTTTTCAAACAAATAATTTGTCAAACTAAAAATGGAAATATGACTTTAAGAACCATATGAAATGCAGTTTCATTAGTTATAGTTACTTTTATTTAGCTACTAAGGTATCTCCATCCACTAAAGTTACAATTTGTAATTTTTTATTATTTCAGCAAATTTATTTATATTACTTGAATCATTTGCATCAAAAACGTAAATATATCATAAGTAAGTTAAAATAATGAAGAACTTCAAACACCAATTAAACTAAATTATTAACAGTTTCGCTGTTCCTAATTTATAATAGTTATCTGTAATTAAATATATTTATATTTAATTACAGCTATCATAATTATCAATATAATTGTTAACATATGATAATTAGGTTATGTCGAAAATGAATAATGCGAACGAAAAAAATATATGTTTATTAGACAATTAACGTTATACACAAAATAGGTCGTCCTATATCATGTTATGATGTTAATAATATTTGCAGATTATTATGTATTTGATAATATCAACATTTCTTTTGTCATTACCTACAGCGTATTTTATTATTTAAATACAGACATATTAAACATTATTACACTACACCACTACGCACCTATATGCCCACAAGCATTAAATTCACATATTGACTGTATTTTAATACTTTTATACAGAATGACATCAATTATAAAAAAACATATTACAAAGTACTTTTCAAAAAATTATATATTACTACTATAAGACAACTGCTTCTGTACATAAATTTTTTAAAGAAATCTTTTTCGGTAATTCTTTTGAACCACAACTCCACAGCCCACAAATGGGCTGAAATTTTTTGTAGTGGCTTCTTATGGTTAAAAGGTAATGTAAATAACAATTTTTAGTCGGGGAAGTCCAAAAAAAGTTATAAACAAAAAAGATTAAAAAATGTTTTTCCATGGTTTTCTGATTAATGTAGAATGAAATTCGTCCTCCCAGGGATACATACACACATATACACATACACACGGGGAGTGCAAAGGGGGCCTTTGCCCTCCTCCTGTAGCCACCCCGTCGGTAAAGGTGCCCTAGGTAGAAGTGCACAAAAGTAGCGTACGTATACATAAACAATTGACTGTTCGTAAGCATTGAATTCTTTATACAAGACAAATGTGATATTTACAATGTGTCACATTTGCACAGTATTATTCAAGACAAAATGACGTGTAACGGGTGCGAAGTTTCCGTCATACATGCTATAACCATGTTTTAAAGTAGAGAGTAAAGCATCAGATTTTTGCAAAATCAAGGAGGGCCGGTAGGGGTGCCCTGGGCCGAAATGCACAAAAGTGCATATTTTGTTGAGAAATAACTATGTCATTTAAGTCGTAATTTATCATCAACAAAGTACGCACCGTACTTTTGCGCACTTCTGCCCAGGGTACCCCTACCGACGGGGCGGGTGTGGGAGGCAGGCCGAAGGCCCTTGCACCTTCTCGTGTACGCGCGCACGCGCGCGTGTGTGTGTGTGTGTGTGTGTGTGTGTGTGACTACAGCATAGAAGTGTCGGTTAAGTGTACTTCTCGATCATGTTAACTGTCACTGTTTAGTATTATTATTATCATACGAATTTGTGTTAATTACTTTTTAATAAATGTCGAGCGCGGCCTAAAACCTTCACAACATTACTCAAGATGATGACTTCGATAAATAGGTGAAGGACATTGAAATCGGGGGTGGCTTTACGCTTTAAGAATGTTTATTGAACTTTTATTGTAAAAAACTTTGTAATAAATGACGAGCGAAGATTAAAACTTTTTGTTCGTTACTCAGAACAATATCCTTGACAATATATATCAAGGTCATTGAAATCTGTGAAATCGCCTTTATTGTGCATAATTACCACGTATTGCATTTATGTATCTTCTACTTTGCATACGATATAATATGATGTCCAACACAAAAAAACAATAGATGATTACATAATTTTCTATTTAATTAATTAAGAAAACTAAGTTGTCCTTTAAATTTAAGTTTTTTTTTAAATAAATATACCTACAAACTAGACTGCCATTATTCAAAATAATTTTTACATATTTCTTATAATATTGTAAGAGTTTTCATTATGAAGATTATATATCAATTAAAAAGAACTATAATCGTTACACACACACACACACACACACACACACACACACACACACACACACGCACGCACGCACGCACGCACGCACGCACGCACGCACGCACGCACGCACGCACGCACGCACGCACGCACGCACGCACACACGCACACACATACGCACTTGATTAACACAATCATACTTGATTAAACACGAACAGATGCGAAAAATATTATTTAGTAAGTCTATTAAAATAATATAAAAAAATAGTAAATTAGTCTTTTCATTTTAAATGTTATCTGTATCATTGCCTAATTACTTCATATTGACAATTAATTTTTAATCGGCAGTTCTGGTAGCCGCCTGAAGAATTCTATCGATGATTATTAGCACTCGAAGCTGTAAGCTGCGGAATAAAAAATTTCTTTAGTTGAAGATACAAATTCGAAAATTTTCTAACAAGGGGACCTTACGGGTCATGGGTCATCGATTTTTTTCATATTTATAGGATTTAAAATTATAGTCAAAATTGCAATAAATAATGCGAAAAAAGACATCTATTAGATGTCTTAAATATCTATAGCTTCTGAATAACTAGCAGGGATATCTAATGGATACGCACACATTATCTACATATCCATATCCACCAAACAGCTATCCATTAAATATCCATGCGTTGTCCACATATCCACGTCCACCAAACAGCTACCAAAGATATTTATTAGATATTCACGCGTTGTCCACATATCCACGTCCACCAAATAGCTACCAAGGATATCTGTTAGATATTCATGCGTTGTCCACATATCCACGTCCACCAAATAGCTACCAAGGATATCTATTAGATATCCATGCGTTGTCCACATATCCACGTCCACCAAATAGCTACCAAGGGTATCTATTAGATATCCACGTGTTGTCCACATATCCACGTTCCCCAAATAGCTACCAAGGACATCTATTAGATATTTACATATTGTTCACATATCCACGTCCACCAAATAGCTACCAAGGATATCCATTAGATATTTACGTGTTGTCCACATATCCACGTCCACCAAACAACTACTAAAGATATCCATTAGATATTTGGCCGCCGCGCACTTGCCAGCCGAGTAGTGCGCGGCGTCGCCGATAGAGCGACCGTGCAACTCGGAAGTAAGATACAACAACCACGCTATATAAGGATCACTCGCAGTGCAAGAAACAAGTCTAAAATTAAACTTCCCCAGCGACAAGAGTGTTTCTGTGGTAACACAGAATCTCTCAGAGCATGCTCGACGGGCCTTCACCCATTTTTGATGATTTTTATGACATCCTCCCACACACAACATAATATGTATTACATATCTAATGAATATCCTTGACAGATATTAGGGATATCCATGAATATATAGGAAATATCCATTAGATATGTAATACATATTATGTTCTATGTGGGCTAATTTTGTCATATTATTGAAGTATATGCTAATAATCTTTCATTTTTTAAGAGAGCATTACATTTCGTGAGCTGCTGCAGCTGCGTTCATTACAATAGAAACATTGTAGCATCTGTAAAAAGAAGAATTGGAGAAGTCAATCTGTGATATATCTCATGAGCAAGTATATATTATTCAAAATTTGGAACATTTTATGTAACTCTAAAGGAATATCATTTATTCTTGAATATTGTTATTTTTTCAAAAATTTGTAAGAAAGAAAAATAACAAAGAGAAGAAGAACATAAGAAAGTTATAGGAGTAAAAAATAAAAATTCTAGAAAATTTCAATAATCAACGTTATATGTATACATTTCGAGACGAAGACGATAATATGATTCTTGTAGATATGAACACCCGTAATATTTTTGTAATATTATTAAGTAAATTTAATTCTAGTAATTACTTACGGATTTATTTATTTAATATTTAGGTATGGAGTACTAAATATATAAATACACAGTCAATAAACTGAGGTGTAAAGAAACATCGCTTAGATGCATCCAGATATCACTTTGAAGAACAAAAACAACATTGATATCTTTTGATTAAACAACATTGGCAAATAAAAGAAATTATTAATATTAAAAATATGTTTATATTTAAATATATATTGTTATAAAATCTTCATATGCGTACAAATAAGTGTATCTAAATAAGCGAACACAACTATAACTTCTAATGATAAAATATTTTATAAGTATTATTTGAACCGATTTTATAATAAAATATTGAAAACATCAACTTTTTTTATTTCATTTTTTTCATTTGTCTTATATATTTTATTATTTTGTATCATTAATTTTGGATTCTTTTAATCTAATCTTTCTTTACTAACTTTTTTGTTTCCTTTTTTTCTGTTTTTTTTTCTCTTATAAATTTTTGGAGAAATAATATTCAGGAATAAATATTTTTTACAGTCATACAAAATGTACCAAACTTTGATTAAGGGGGCCGTCTACATTAGGAGGCCAAAATTTAGCACTTATTTATGATTTTTTTCTAATGAAACTAAGCAATGGATCTTTTTGCGATTTTTTTCACTTATTGTGCATGTCTTTAGATACTCAAAACAATTTTTATTATAAAATTTTATTTATTTAATTATAAGTTGTAAGCAAAAATGTACAACTGCCTTAAAAAATTTCTTTCACACTGCGTACACGATAACATCCAGTAGAATCGACTGAAAGGAAAAAACCGAAGTTTTTTGTAAAGTTTATGAGTATAGCTTCTAAGTGAACCTAAGAAAGCCATACATTTATTACAAAAAAATTATAAAAATGGCATTTAAAAAAAAAATTAATTTTTTGTGAAAAATTTTTGACTTTTTTTTAAATAACTTGTTTTTGTTAATGACTTTTAATTTATATTTTAGGTTCACACAAAAGATAATTTAATTTAAACCTTTAATTTAAAAAAAAATAGAAGTGGATCCGTCGATTAGTTTTTTTTAATCGTGTACGCAGTTTCGAAAAAAGTGGTTTCGAGAAAATCGCGTTTAAAGTTTCCAATCAAAGAAAAAGGTTGATAAAAGCTTGCTAATGATTGTTTATCCGTACTTTTCGATTAATCTACTATCCCTGCTCCATATAAATGTCCTCATACAATTCATTCTTCTCCAACAGCCATTGTTTGTCGTAAGTACGCGTTTCCTGTGCAACAGATCTGCTACGACGATTTTGGCTAATCGTGCGATTTTTGTTTATTCTATCCGCAACATCTGTGCATACTGGTCCAATAATTATTTCCACGCATGACATGATTCTTAGAACCGACAAATAGGCTCCATTAAAAATTCCAGCAGCTATGTAGGCAGCAATTTCAATGATTTTGCAACCGCAATGGAAGTGTTTTGAGGCCAGTTGCCAAATCGCATTAATGCCATTTGCCAGTCGCATTAAAACTTTCATTTTGTGTATACCCACCTAAACACCTCTCAAGTAATTCTTTCCGAGCAGGCAATGTACCTTTTCAAAGACCGTTAGGGATTTTTACTTGCTGTCCCGTTCGGAGCGCTCGGGACATGCACACTGCACGTGCTCATTTTGGCCTGATACAATTTGAATCTATACTTGGGACTTCAGGAGCCTGTTCTACGGATGAAATACTATCGATTTAAGCAAGAAAAAAAATCGAGTTTCTTTACCCTCTAATGTAGACGGTCCCCTTAATATTTGTTTACAATATTTTAAGAATCCATTTTTTCATTCCTTTGACAGATGTCACGTACGTCTATTGTATCAGTGAATGAAGCTGTAGCAGCTTTCGAAATGTATAGTAATGTTTTTTTTGAAAGACAAAGAGTTACCAGAGTATACTTCAAAAGTATGGCAAGATATTAGTGATTGTTTAAATAATAAATGGAATTTCCGTATATAAATGTCCGTAAAGATAGAAGAAAAGTTTTTTCATAAATGAAATTAAACTTAGAAATTGAAGATAAAGGACTTGAAAAGTACAATGATACGAATGATGCGATGTCCTCATTAGATACTGAAGAATCAACTATTGCATTGGATTCTTCAAAAGAAATTATGGCCGATGAATTCTGGCGACAATTTAGATTACCATGTGCATATGTCTTCAAAAGAGCTAAAGTTTTTTTCCGACAAACGTTCACATTTTATAATAATTAATGGAAAATGCAAAAGTGAAGGATGTGGATCTCCTTTTACTGCTTATGTTGACACAGAACCGAAGAGAGGAGAACATTTGATAATGCGCATCGCAATGCATCATTACAAAAGATACTTTTACAATTCCACATGAAAAAGTAAAACGCCAACTTCGTTTCTATAAACGACAGATAGTTGGTAAAGATTTATT
Organism: Monomorium pharaonis; assembly: GCF_013373865.1. NCBI lineage: Eukaryota > Metazoa > Arthropoda > Insecta > Hymenoptera > Formicidae > Monomorium > Monomorium pharaonis. The sequence goes on from NC_050469.1 coordinate 17,980,834, forward strand.
ATTTAAAGGAGTCTCAAATTGGCGGAGAAGATTAGCCACGCAAGAAATGAAAATTGATGATATTGAACCTCCTTTTTTACATGAATCATCTGTTCTTCGTAAAGTGAAACAAGAATGTCATGACAAAACTTTAGATGTTGGTCCAAAAGATGGCAAAGATCCAATTTATACTATAAAAAATATGAAACATACCTCTGTACTGCGGTAGTACCCTGGTGAAAATGTAAAATTGGAGCGTAAGTCGAATATAAAGGAAGAGTAATAAAAGCGTTAACAAACCTTCTACGAAGCGTAAATTGAAACAATGAAATGTAAAGGAAGTGTTAACGCTTCGACTTACGCTCTTACGCTCCGATTTTACATTTTCATCAAGGTATACATGAAATTATGTTAGATAAAGTCTGTGTGCATTATAGAACTCCAACGTAAATGCATGTATATAAAGAATATTGTCGAAAGAATACATATAGAAGAATTGCTATGGACGCAACAGGAAAGTTTATTTCAAAAATTAAAATTACAGATGATTTACAGAGTGGTCACATATTTTTATATGTCATAGTTATAAACATTGAAGGATTAATAATACTAGTTAATGAAATGTTTTCTAAAAAGCATGCCACTAATACAATTGAATATTGGATTAAAGAATAGTTACGTATGGGTGCAAGTAAACCAGAAGAAGCAATTTCTGATTATTCGAGAGCACTTTTAGGAGCAGTGACATCTGCTTTTAATCGAATGACTATTAAAGAATATGTTTCAGCATACTTTTTCGTCATTAATAGTCACAATACCAAAATTAATCGACCAGCCGATACATATATAAGAGTTGATGTGGCCCATTTAATAAAATTCGTTTGTCGTTAGAATTGTTTTAATAAAAAACATTCTGATATAAAATCATTTTTTGTAAGTTGTGTTGCACTTATGGTAAGTTGTCAATTATTCGAAAAATTTGAATTGATTTTATTACTTACATTAACTGTTAGTATTCAACAATATGAAGGATGCTATAATACAGGATTGCCTTCACTAGCAGAAGAAACTAAGAAAAAAAAAAAAGATTATATTGCAACAGAATTTCATCATACAACAGAATTTCATCATACAAATGTTGATGTTGATCATATAGAAATCAACAATGAAAGAGAAGAAAATAATAATCCAATTGACATCATTAATGAAAAGAATAATTATGATGACAATATTTATCGTTGGATTGAGAAGCTAAAAATACAAGCAGAAATAAATAGTAATAAAAAAGCTTCTTGTTTAAATGCTTTTTATTTACCTGAGTTTTATAAACAAATAACAAGATTATGTTTAGAATTTCCATTATAGTCTAGAGTTTTAGCTCCTATATTTAAATCAAAACATGTACGTGCAACATCAAATTGTGAAACGTATTTTAAAGATTTACGTGAATATATTTTTAAAAATATGCAAACTCCTATGCGTGCAGACAAGTTTATCAAGATGCATTTACAGTCTATTGACGGAACTAAGAAATTAGCATCTGCTGCTATTGTAACTTCTAATATAAATAATACAAACAATACAAGTGAAGATAATAATAATAATGATACGAGTTATGATAATAATAATAATAATAATAATAATAATAATAATAATAATAATAATAATAATAAGAGGTAGTTCTCGTCTTCCAGCTCCCTAAAAGAACCACAAGTTCCAAGAAAAGTTTTGAATCGAAATTCCTTCCCTGATCTGTATTAACCTCTAAGGGAACTCCATGTCTGGAAATCACCTGATTGACAAAAATTTCCGCTACAGTTTTTGCCCTAATGTTCTTAAGAGGGAAAGCTTCCACCCATTTAGTGAAGCAATCGATGATAACAAGCAAATATTTATTTCCGGCTTTAGAAGAACGCAAAAGGCCCAAAATATCCATTTGAACTCGAACAAATGGAGCTCCCACATTATAAGGGAGATCTCCCTTTTCCCGAAGGACCTCTCTTGGAAATGCAGACCTTGCAGATTTGACACCACTCCTTAACGTCTTGTTTGCAAGTAGCCCAGAAAAATCGCTTCCGGATTCTATCTATTTCTATATGATAGATTCTATCATATAGTTTTATTGACGCCAAAATGTCCTCCCGTTGGAGAGTCATGAGCTTCCTCCAAAATTTGAGTTACTCGCCTACGAGGGACTATAAGTTGAAGAACATTGGATTTAAGATCAGGAGCCGTCCATCTTCTATATAAAATTCCATTCTTTAAACTTAGGGCGTCCCAATAATTCCAATAAATTTGAGCCGAAATGTCTCCGTCATCCAGCTCCGACAGAGCAGAACGCACTCCTGCCTCCTTGGTACGGTAAAAGATAGAAATGGTCGTATCTTCCTTCTGTTCCTTACGCTATTCCTCTAAAAGATCTCCTGAAAAAGAAATTTGAGCAACAGTAATTCCCTTTCCCCTAATGTTCCTTTCCTCTACCCTAGAGCACTAATCACAACCGCTCGATTCGCAAAGACGTCTAGAAAATCCGTCGGCATTTTTATGAATTAATCCTTTCCGGTGCAGAATTTCGAAGTCATATTGTTGAAGTTTCTCCAGCCAACGTGCCAATTGCCTGTTCAAATCTTTAAAAGATAACAACCACTTTAAAGAAACATGATCTGTCCGAATTAAAAATTTCCTCCCAAGAAAGTAATGCCGGAAAGACTTTAAAGATTCTACAATTGCCAACAATTCGTGACGTGTAACACAATAGTTTCGCTCGGTTTTGCTGAGAACTCGACTGAAATGAAGCAATGACCTTTTCCTTTCTTTCCTGTTTTTGAGAAAGAACTGCTCCTATCCCAAGATTAGAAGCATCTGTTTCTAAAATAAATTTCCCTTTCTCTTTTGGAAACACAAGTATAGGAGAAGAAGATAACTTAGGTTTCAATTCCTTAAACACAGAAAGACAACTTTTTTCCCAGACAAAAGAAATTCGATTTTCCGTACGCGTATATAAGGGTTTGGCCAAAGTAGAAAACCCTTTAACAAATTTTCTGTAATATGAGCAAAATTCGAGAAAGCTCCTTAATTGCTTTTTATTATGCGAAACAGGCCATTCTTTTACAGCAGCTATCTTTTCGGGATCAGTTGTAATACCGTGTTCGGAAACAATATGACCTAAATATTTAACATTTTTTTCTAGAAAATTACACTTCTTTGGGTTAATTTTCAAATTGACTTTTCGTAAACGCGAGAAAACCTTTTTTAAATTTTCAAGCATCTCAGAGAAACTTTTTCCATAAATGATAACATCATCGAGATAAACTAAACAAATTTTATAGAGTAAACCGTGTAAAACTTTCTCCATTACACGCTCAAAAGTCGCAGGAGCATTACATAAGCCAAAAGACATCACCGTAAATTGCCAAAGCCTGTTTCCGATGGAAAAAGCTGTCTTTTCTCTATCTTCAGGACAAATTTTTATTTGCCAATAACCACATTTTAAATCTAAGATGGAAAACCAGATGTTACCTGAGAGCTGATCAAGTATGTCATCAATCCTGGGAAGAGGATACGAATCCTTCTCAGTAACCCCATTCAATTTTCTACAGTCCACACAAAATCTTATACTTCCATCTTTTTTCCGGACTAAAACTGCGGCAGACATCCCTCCTCAATTACGCCTTGAGCTCTCATCTCCTCAATAATTTTATTAACCTCCGCGCATTTGAATGGGAATACGCCGAGGAACCTGCTTAATAGGAAGAGAATCTTTTACATTAATAACATGCATACCTATATTACAGTTCCCCGCGACAATCAGAGAAAACATTCTGAAATTAATTTATGAAATTGGCAAATTCAGCTTTTTCCATCTCATTCAAATTATGAGAATTTTTCTCAACAAGTTCCTTCAAGAAAAGAGGATTCTTTTCTACAGATTCAATAATTCGAGAACAACAAAAAGAAACACTTTTATTCAAACTTTCTGAACCAAAAGCAGCATCGAAAATTCTCTGTAAATTGACAATTTCAAGAAAATCCGCTCCCAACAAACAATTATTTTTAATATCAGCAACAAGCGTTGGAACTTCCAAAGAAAATTTCGCCAATTCAATCTTTACAAAAACTCTGTAATTTACAGGGACTGTCTCCCCTGTGGGATATTTAAGAACATAAGATTTCTTTTTTAACTTTTTACTTTCTTTTTTTACAAACTTACAATTCACAATAGAAACATCGGAACCCGTATCAATCTTAAAGGAACAAGTTTTTCCTTCCAATCTTCCATAATAAATAAATTTTTCCTCTCTTACAAAATTAAAAAAACAACTTCTCATACGTCTAATCATCGGAGCATTTTTCGCGGAAATTGAACTCGCTCCGGGAAGTTCAACTAAACCCGATTTTCCCCTTTCATTGGGCATTTAAACCGGAAATGTCCGATTTTCCCACAAATCCAACACTCTTTAGAAACCTTGTTCCCGAAACGTTTCTTTTCTTTCCCACTATCTTTTTCTTTTTTGTTTCCTCCGAAGCAGCTTTCTTTTTAAAATTAAAATTTCGCTTTTTAATAAGAATCTGCTCCTTCGCGTTTCTCCCCAAAAATAATCTTTAAAGTTTTTGCCCTTTCAATCGCAGCATAAAGAGAGGAAATCCCCTCCAATTGCAAAGTTTTTTAAATATTTTCATCTGAAAGCGCCGAAATAAATTGTGCGCAAGCTATCTTTTCGCGCACCGCGTAAGAACATTCAAGGTAAGCGAAGTGAGAAAGTCTCTCTAATTCTGCTCCTAGAATAGCAAAATCTTCCCCGAATTTTTGTCTACGGTTTGCAAACCGGCGTATAACAACTTTGAGAGGAACGCGTCTCCCCAAAGCGTAATTCTAACCTGGATTTCAATTCCGAGAATTCTAAATTTTCGAGATTCTGAACAGACTCCAAAACAGAACGTGCTTTACCCCGCAGACAAGAAGCGAGAGCGCTTAAAGAGTCATTTCAAAGATTCGCACGAGCAATTAAATCAAACTGCAAGAGAAATTCCCGTAGCAAAACTGTTCCATCGAAAGTATCGGGCTTTAACTTAAAACCGGACTCTAAGCGTTCGCCTCTTTCGCCCGCGGAAACGCGAGCCGAATTCGCACGACTCCGCGTCACCTGCGTCACCACTTTCACGATTATTAAAAAGACTTAGCTGTAATTGAGAACGAAGAATCTATAGCTTCTCGTCCCGTTGTCTCTGTTGTGCGGAGAATTCCTCTTCTCTGCGCAGCCGCTCCTCGCGCAAAGAACGCATCTCCGCAAGCAGTTCCTGAAGAACTTCTATTTGAGCCGCAGCAGGATTGGTTACCGCTGACTCCAATGCATGTACTCGTTTCCTTGTAAAAAGCATTTTCTCCGCGGAAGAAGCAGCAATCAAATCCGAGTGAGACGGGGTTCTCATAACCATAGCTCGTTTGTGTCGCCAGTCCGTTAAGACCGGACGAGCCCCCTAAAAATGTTGCGCTCACGCACTCTTTCCCACTTGCGACGCAGTTACGCAAAAGAAATAGCCGGCTGTTTTGTTTAAACTTGCAACTTTATTCTCTCGTAAAGTTACACTATAACCGTACACGTCCGCTCGGCTCGAAATCTCAAGCTCAACTCTCCCTTGACAACGCGTCAACATCCGTAGTCAAGGGACAACGTTCATGTTCCACGGAGAAATCCTGATGCACCGAACGATCTTCCGACTCGGGCGCAACAATATTATAACTTCAACAAAATGAATTATTTAAAAGAAAATAAAATTTGCGGAATTTTTTTTTGTTACATAATTTACGGTGTATATATTTAACTCCTCTATTATGAGATTATTATTGTCTACTTAGTCTACTATGTCAGTGTTGACATTTTAATGTAATAATATGCTTGTAATTGCACACTTTTAAATAAAACTGTCAGTTTTGTTTTTTCTTAGAGTAATTATATTCCATACACATTATTTGTAATATAATTTTTTCATAAAAAATTTTTAATATATAAAAACATAGACAGATATACATACATTTTATAAAGAAGAAAATACCCTTCTGTTATTTAAACTTATGGCAAATTTTGTAATTTACATATATACATTAATTCATAGTTTAATATTGATATAAATTTTTAGCTGGTGTAATAGCATATACTAATCAACATTACATTGCATATATAAGAAGAATACATGGTACATGGACAATATATAATGATATGATGAACTCAGAGAAATATTGTAATGAAGAATATAAGATAGAACCGCATGGAGCAATATACATATTAAGTTCACAGAAATAACACACACACACAAACACACACATGATGTACAAAATCCGACCGTCATTCTCCACGTGGTGCACATCGGGTCACTTTGATGACAGCGGTATGATTGAGTTAAACACGAATAAAATCAATGTGCAATATCATATTGATACTCAAAATTCATGATATTAAAAAAATACCGTATTTATTCGCTAAAATGCCCTAAAATGCAGTGCAAATTTCAAATTCGTGTGCAATCAACAGAAAACATCGTATCGACATGTTCTTTTTTTAAATTACTTAGAAAAGAATGAGCTTTAAGAATCTGGTTTAATATTAGCCAGATTTTAACGAGAAACTTGTGAAAAATGATAACAAACTTTTACTTTTTTCAATTAAAAAAAACATGTTTAGTTTTCATGCTATACAAAAGGCTCGCACTTAACAAAACTTTCGCCTAAGGATTCTCAAAGTAGAGTCTTTGCCCTTTAATTTAAAGAAAAGTACGTGTAATTTGGATAATTTTTCGCAAAGTTGCATTACTTTGAAGATTGCCTAAAAATGGTCAAAATTTTTGTCTCGTTTTTTTTTGCGCCAGTATATATATATATATATATAAAATATATAACGCATAGAAATTGACATGGACGTCCCGTGGATCTATGGAGGTTTAGTGGACGTCCACTAAACCTCCATAGATCCTTGGAACGTCCATGTCCGTGGTAGAAGTTAGATGGATGGCCCATTAGAGATCCAGTAAACTTCCATGGCTCCATTGGATGTTTACTTCCATGATGGAAGTTAGATAGACGTCCATTAGAGATTCACTAAACTTCCATAGCTTTATAAGATACTTACTTCCATGGTGGCAATCAGATAGATGATCCATTTTACCTCTATAATAAATTTCTGTCAACATCTTAAAAGATATATCCATTATATGTTACGCGGATAATTAATAGAGGTTTGACGGAGCTTTAATGGACGACTGATGGATGTTTTATGGATAATTGGTAGAGGCTTTACGGAGCCTCGATGACGACTGATGGACGTTTCATGGATCATTAGTAGATGATTCACAAAACCTCGATGGACGACTGACGGACGTTTCGTGGAATCAAGGCTTCTCTACTAATGATCCACAAAACGTCAATCATCCACCGAGGCTCTGTAATTCATTGCCCACCGCTACGTGGCATGTGTTTCTTGTGAATAAAATGCACTTTTTAGGTGAATAAAAGGGGGTCAAGAGCGCAAAAGGAAGTAAGATTTCGCTATCGAAATATAGTACAAGACTGATGAACTATATCAGTCTGTAAAAAAGATTGATAAAAATGAGAAGAACAAAATAAAAACTTTTATTTAAGAAAAATTATATGTTTAAATAATATTTATAAAAAATAAAATAATACATTTAATCAAGAAATATTTATACTCAACGCTATTTCTCAGACAGCACAGTGACATTTTTAAAATTACTAAAAACGTATACACTAGACTTGACTAGACGTATGCGGACGTATTTAAAATATTCAAATTAAAGCTGTGGATATTTTAAAGACATTTTTAAAAAGTCCAGTGTTACTGCCTTAGACACTCGAAAAACGTAGACTTTAAGGAAAAACAGACCAAAATTGGACCTGTTTTAAACATTAAAAGAACTTTTTAAAATAGACAGGTATAGATTAAATATTATTCAAAATTAATGCAAATTAATTAACTTGTTAGTGAAAATTATTCGACGGTATCTATATATACTAAGAAAAGTTTTGCATCAGCAACCAAAATTTGGTTACTGTAGAAAAAACTTTGTTGGTATGTTACCAATAAAATCGTTGGTTTTGACGCCGATATTAATTTGTTGGACTTTGTTTATTTAAAAATATAAAATAATTTTGTACAATGTACCGAGATCTTTCATATTGAAAAGTAGAATAATTGCAACCAAACTTCGTATTACTACCCGTGTGGAAATTTTGCCAGCTACTGCATAAAACTGAAGATCGAGGATTAAAAATTTATTTTCATATTTTTTCAATTCTCGGAAGCTCTCACTGAGTTGCGGAGACCCAAGAAACTCTCTTTGAGTGACCAAAATTACATTACATTTTGCTGCTAGGTGAGCATAGTGAGCTCATTACACACAGTAGCAGAAAATTCGTCGTTGTAGGTGATCTTCTTTTATGAACCTTTTATGTAAATCTCACGAGAAGAAAAACAGTGCGCCTTCACCGAGCAGTGACCTTGCAAACTACTCGCGACTGCCGCGGCCAGTGCGGTTGCGGATACTGCATGCATGTGTGCTAGGAAGCGTCCCAGATGCGCACAGTAATAAACGAACACAGCAGGCTGAGTGAAACGGACACAGTGCAAAACGGATACAGTACGAAATGGACACAGTACGAAACAGACACAATACGAAACGAACATAGTACGAAACGGGCACAGTGCGAAACGGACACAGTAACAACTTACCATAGGTTTGCGTCTTTCCAGGGCACCCCTACCAACAGGGTGAGTGCGGAAGGGGGGCCGAAGCATTGCACTCTCCCGTGTGTGTGTGCGTGTGTGTGTGTGCGTGTGTGTGTGTGCGTGTGTGTGTGTGCGTGTGTATGTGTGTGTGTGTGTGTGTGCGTGCGTGCGTGCGTGCGTGCGTGCGTGCGTGCGTGCGTGCGTGCGTGCGTGCGTGCGTGCGCGCGTGTGTGTGTGTGTGTGTGTGTGTGTGCACGCGTCCGTGCAAAGCATTCTCTGCACCACATGGGTTTGCGCTTGTGTCCGTTTCGCACTGTGTCCGTTTCACTCAGCTTGCTGTGTCCGTTTATTACTCTGCGCATCTGGGATTCATCCGTGTGCTATTTTAACAAAATTGTCTAATAAGAAACACCTACTATAGAATAATTTTATTCTTTTTCGCAGTCTCACGTTCGCCTCTGCACGAGATAGACACACTTTAAGTTAAAATACGCGAATTGACTTGATTTTAAATCAATTTTTCTACCTATTGTTCTGGTAAAATAACGACGAAATATATTAAACTCATAATCGAACTACAAGATTTGTGAAAAAAGAAAAATCTGTTAACATCTACATAAGACGAAAGCATGTGATGGAAGATTATTGTCCTCGCTTACTAAGTACTCGCTACTAAATGTACAAGAATGTTCAACGCAGCTCTAATTCTCCTATGTCGCTATAATGGAATACCACATAGGCGCACATCAATCACATAACAAAGAGTTGCATCGCCAATCCCCGTCCAGAATAAGATTAGTATTAAGCTTACTATTGAAAAAATTGAAAAAATTGACATGTCAATCGTTATTATGTTTGGGTTAGATTCATGATACCTCCGTTCTGATATTGTTTTATTACACTGAGGAAGGACAAGTAAGTCCGAAACGGTACGTTTATTTGTTCTCAAATTTTATTGTGTAAACCGAGAATAAAATGTATTAACTTATTATAATTTCCAACATTAATTATTGCTCGTATTGACCGTTTTTAGTTATTTTGTATTGCGTTTGCATAGCACAAGCTAGTTTCAATAATAAATATTTATTTTTTTTTACTACTATTATAATTTTTTTCTATGCATTTTTTAAATTAATAAACCATTTTACTAAAAGAACATTGTAACTGCAATCAAACATTATATTATTACTTAATAAATGCAAATAACAAAATAATTTTGTTTTGTCAATTTAAGAAGTTTATCCAATTTTGCTCGTCTAACCAAAAAAATATTAAATTTTGCAACAAAATAATTTAATAAAAAACAGTTATTTCTGAATAATCTTATTTTTTTGTTACTATTACTATAATTTTTTTCTTAGTGTATAGTTCAATCTTTATTTCACAGATCTTTAGATTCAATTAAACCAATGAAAAAATTGCATAGCATTATCTTATTGAATTGAAAGAAATTTTAAGACAATGTTAATATAATAAATATAAGATTGAAGTATATATGGTATGTATATATGAATATGATCCAATAAGTTTTACTAACAAATTAACTCAAACTTGCATTAAAATTAAATAATATTTTATCTAAGATCACAGGATCTTAAATAATCGGACTATTGCCTTTAATGTTAACCCTCTGCCTACACACCTTATTTTTCTCTCGATTCCTACACACAGGGGTTACGCTAACCCCACAATTTCGTTGACATATATCTTTAAATGTATTTAATCAATTTTTACTTCTTTTTTTTTAATCGAAAGGAAAAAATCTCAGAATTATGATGGTCTTGGCTGAAAAGTCGAAGATATTAAAAGAAAAGAGATTTTTTGAAAAGAATGAAAAAGGAACGAAAAATTTTTGTAAAAATTTGCCTTTTTTTCAAACACCCGTATTTATTAGAAAAAAATAGATAAAGTAATTAAAATGGTGATCAATGGAAAGGGAAAGAGTTGTACTTTAAGAATCTATCGTCAGTTTTTTTATTCTTCATCAAAAAATATATTTATTTTGTAATGTGAATTTAGTAAAAAATGAATGCAGTTTAAACACAATAGTAAAAGAAAATAGTAATATTTATTTAAAAAACATAATTATTAATACACAAAAACATAATTATTAATACAAAAAATATTTATTACAAAAGATTTTATTTGTTATAGAAAAGATTTTTAATTTGTAATGCTACAATTGCAGCATATTTTCGCAAAGTGATTGCGGCATTGGTAATATATATAAGTACTGTATGCGTAAATGATACGTGTGTGTGTAATGAACAAAAAAATAACTTTTACTTACCCTTCAAATTTGGAACTTTTCCATTTTTTGTTACGTTCCCTACACACGTGGTAACTGTAACCCCAACACACTTTCGATACTCCTATTTCTGTTGTTTTCAGAACATTAACAACATCCAAAGAGGAATAAGTAGAGCACAGTTCAAACTCCCCCGTTCCCAGTCCCAGCGTCCCTTTGCTAAATACTTTTAAGTAGCGGGCATTTCAAAATCGACTGGAGTTACCGTAACCCCATGTGTAGGCAAAGGGTTAATATTTTTAATATTACTACAAATTAATAAACGATTTAATCAAAATAATTTGTAAAAACATTTTCTTACAAATCTAAGAAAATTTCATATTTAGATAGCAGGTGTCTTATCGTTTCAAAGATGTTTTTAAAATGTCTTATGGACTTCTTTTGAACGTGCATGCTGTCTGATTTCTTTCTAACCATTATTTTCAACAATTTAGACTATACTTTGATTTGAATATTGATCTAAACTGGTGTATCGCTGGTCGCAATAATCGCGACTTGCGGGCTTGAGCTCTCCCAGACAACACAACGTCCAAAATTGGAACATCTTATCATTTTTAAAAGACGTCTAAGAGACGTCCAAAAGACATCTTTAAGACGTCTTATGTCTTGATTTTGGACATTGGGTTGTCTGGGCTACCACTTACAGGTGAGCCCAACATACTGACCAATCAGAAATGACTAGAAATGTTGGAGTTCAATATGGCTACTGAAACTTTTAGTGCACGTAAGAGGTTAGATTTAATGCCTATTGTGTGTCAAGTAGAGAAGTAGTTGAAAAGTACGATAATAACCTCCAAAAACGAGAGAGAAAAATACGTATTTCTGTAAAACTTATGTATTCATAAATATTCACTTATATACATATATATATATATATATATATATATATATATATATATATATATTTCTTTAAAATTCTTATAGTGTAAAAGAAATTGAGGTATAATAAAAAAAATTTAGTAATTTCTTTTTCATTTATCAAAAAATTCTCTCAACAAAGGAAAACAATCAAACATTGCCATTGTTTGATATTTTCAAATTTCAAGTCAGTTTTCGATACACTAAATTAATCGCAAAATACTTTTCGGATAAGAAAGAAATTAAAAAGAACTTAACACTTTTCAGTAATTATATTTAACTTGAATCAACTGTGTTAATAAGAGAAAGAAAAGAGAAGTGAAAAATATGATTGAAAACTGAACAGTGGATAAATTTTCAAAAGAAAATTTATTGACCCATTGATTTGTAATTTATTCTATTAATTATTTGTTTACATTTTACATACATATCTATACAAATGTATAGACATAGTGTTTTTATGTCTATACATTTACTGCTTTCTATTTGTATTTTTAATGTTAGTTTGTTTTTAAATTTAATACTTTAAATTGCTTGTCAAACAAAATGATTTGGTACAGTTCGCATAATATTTCCCACATTGTAATCTATAACGCGACATGCAATTTGACATGCGAGAAAGTGGAAAAGATTCAAATTTATAACATTTTCGATAAATTTTTTTTAGTATTTATAAACATATATTATTCAAACGTAAAAATTTATGGTAAATCTTTAAATCTCTAAAAGGGGAACCGGCTACGATGTGTTCCCCATATGTTATCAAGATCACCCTCCTAAATAGTGTTCAAGAGATTTTAGCCGCCGCTCGTGATTCGTTAAAAAGTTGTAAACAAAAAAAGTTTTATAATTTACCGTAATTTTCTGATACCATGTATAAATAAAAAAAATATGGGTGAATCTTAACAAAAAGGGACTCAGCCCCAGTGACTTGATATATGTTAACATATGTTGTCCTCCTGAGTTATTAACATTATTAAAGTTATTAACAAAAAAAGTTTTATAAATACGATACATGAGATCTCTGCTTTATTTAAAGTTGCAAACCAATGTGCAGAGAACGCGTGGGCAGGGTTCAAGGAAAGGGCTTCGCCCCCTTCCTACATTCCCGGATTAATTTTTATAAAGCACGCATTTTTGCGTGCTTTAAAATTAAAATTTATTAATTTATACGTGCTACTAGGTTTGTGACTTTACATAAAAGATTAGGATAATAATAAATTAAGAGTTTCTTATTTTAAAGCATGCATAAATGCATGCCTTATTTTGATAATAAATTTGTTATTTATTGGGACTAGGTTCCCGTTCGTTAAGATTTACCTATATTTCTTTAAATAGGATTTAGATTAGGATAATAATATAATAATTAGGTTTAGAATAGGATAATAATAAATTAATAGATTTTCTTATTTTAATGTAGGGAATAAACATTAACTTTACAGATTACATTTGACTAGCAAGTGATGGTCCGAGAAAAAAATGGATATTAATATGATCAGATGTAAATATACATAATTAGATACGAATAGATCTAATAATATATGATCATATATAATCAAATCCGAAAATTGGCGCAATATGATCATATACATATAATCATAAAAATACATAATTAGATATGAAAGGATCTAATAATATATGTATTTTATATGATCATATATACAATACCTATTATATTATATACAAAATTATATAAAAAAACATATTATTAGATTTTTTAATATCTAATTATATATTTTAATGATTACATATGATCATATCGCGCCAAATTTCAGATTAGATTATATATGATCATATATTATTATATATTTTCGTATCTAATTATATATTTTTACATCTGATCATACTAATATCTATTTTTTCTCAGGGGCACACGCTAGACATGTGAATCTATTTGGTAACAACATGAAATTTGATATAAATTTTAATATGAATTTTATAAACAATTAAAACTGCATAATTGCATAATGGCAATTTAACGCCTACGAACTCTCGCGTTGAAAATATTAAAAATACCGTGGTTTCCCGGGAAAAAATGTATGTATCCAATTATATATAATTATGTATGGATTTTGACCTGATCTAATTAGATCTAATTAGATCTACGAAGTTATACAAAATTATATATAATTAGATATATACATTTTTTCCCAGGCAAAGAGAAAGTTTTTTCGGATTTAATAAATTTTCTTAAAAGAGGATTTGTTACCGAAGCTAAAATTTAGCCATGCTAAGACAGCTAAGACGTAATAAAAAATACATGTCCCGAAAGCTCACTACTGTAGCATAGGTTGATCCGATTTCTGTCACCGTGGGTGGTCTGCTTATGTAGCCTTTGGAGTGTAAATTGCATTAGGAGAAAGGTGCCGCGTGCGTCGCCTAGTGGCAATCCGCGAACTACATACTTTTTAAATTTATATAATATAGAATGTTAGGAATTTAATTACATTTACCATAATTGTGATTGCATTTATTATATAATAATGGTTAATTCGATTGACTATTTCTATTCGATGTTCTACTATATTATTATTTTAAATTATTATAATGTTTATAGTAAAATTTTTACCCTGTTTGGCACAACTATATATATATGGTTATTTACACTAACATTATAGCAATAATAACTATAAAAATGATATTTGCAACTATAATTATTTTACTATGCAATTATAATTGTAAATACTAGGCACTTTTCTCTCAGTGTATATGCACACATAATTAGATATAATTATATGTTTTCAAATACAATTAAATCAAATTTTTAATGGGTCCCATTTAATGGATCACATTTTTGTGGTAAATATGGTAAATTAAAATATATTTTTATGAATAGAAGATTATTTATTTATACTTGTATTCATTTACATAAACATTTTTATGTAAAATATTTTATGTAAAATATTTTATACATATATAAAAAAATATTGCTCAGATTTTGCAATAAAATAAATCAACATTATTAATAAAAAAAATTTTTAATTAGAATTTGTTTGAAATTATAAAATATTATAAATTATAAAATTTATAATATGCAATAGAAATTAATCTTTCCAGATAGCACAGAGAGTTCGAAAGAATTCAATTGTATGTCGCCAATTATGTCACCAATTATGAATTCTTTTTGAGATCTTATTTATAAAAATAATTCTTTTTGTATCTCAAAAAGAATTTATAATTGATGACATATTATTGAGTTCTTTTTGAATCTCTATGCTATCTCTGTGCTTCAATTATGTGAACGATAAACTCTGTGTACGCGCGCATACATATATGAAAATAAAATTACTTATTCTATAATATAAAAATGGTATTTTTATGCAAATTTAATGCAAACTGTTTGAAAAGAAGGAGCGTCACTACTCTTTATCCTAAAATCACGCGAGTAACGGAGGGCGACTTCAGCGCGCTGGAGCGTCACTGCCTTAGCGGCTCGCCTGTTTCTACTACCGCTGCGATTACGCTCGCTGTACGAGCTTAGCAACGCGTTGTTTCGACGACTCTCTTCCTGCTGTTTTATTGCCCTGGCTTCCCGACCTGACCCTCTTCCGGACAAGATCTTCGCTACTTCTTAAAAGAACACCTGGCAACCGAGCGACTTCTTAGATACTTTCATCCTGCATCACTTTATCGAAGTTTTGAAAGAAGCGCCCACAAACCGAGCTACCATCATAATCATCCGATGCTCGTCGAATCGCCTATCAGCCGAGCTACCATCTGAATCCTCCGAAGCCCATCCTATTTAAACTACGATCCGAATCAACCAGTAACGTCGGTATTCTCAAACCTTGAAAATCGAACTGAATTCAAACTCGATCACTTAAATCAGCGGATCCGAGGTTTACTCTCGTCCTTTGGCATTATTTGACTCTTTCTCGCCAAAAGGACGGGTTTGCTGATCTCTCGTTGTTTTACAATATACGCTCTTCTACCGCTATTATTGTATGAAATATCAACATTAGAATTAACTTCCGTCCGCAAATCAGGGCAAGTTTTCGTTTAAAGCAATTATTTGTTATCTCGCTTAAAACAGATTTGCTGGACGTTCGTGCGCAATAACTTTACAATATTAAACTGTAAATATCTAATAATTGATTATCAGTAAGATTTGAGAAGCGAGTTATCGCGAAACAAGTTTTATTATATTATTAAATACACAAACATAATTGAATTTAATTGAAATTAGTTTATTACTCAAAATGTTAATGCATGAAATTAATTTCATTATAATTTACTATTATTATTTTATTAAAATATTACCCTAAATATAAAAGAAATAAAATTCTTGTTAATTTTAAAATCAACGTTTAATTCATTGTGTCTGATCTTCGTGGTGGATCGCTTGCCGAAATATTTCTTATTACCGCTTATTACATTCGCTTTAAATTGAACACAAACACATTATTATGTATATTTTAATCAAACATAAAAGTATGTATATATAATTGTATCTAATTGATAAAATTATTTATATATAAATTTGTATATAATTTAAATTGAAAAAATTCTAATATAACTTTAAATAATATAATATGAAGTTATAAATATTTTGACATAATCATATATGATTATTTAATCAAAAAAGAATTCTAATATAATGCTGTATAATTTAATATAGGTTTATAAATATCTTGATATAATTTTATATGTTTATTTACTCAAAAAGTAATTTTAATAAAATGTTGTATAATTCAATATAAAGTTATAAATATTTTAATACAATTATATATAATTATCCACTCAAAAATATAATGTTGCATAATTTTATATAAAGTTATAAATATTTTGATATAATTATATATAAATTAATGTATAAATTGATCTTATTATATGTAATTATATATAATTATGTATAATATGATATAATTATACATAATTAGATATAAACTTTTTTCCCGGGTCCTCAATAATATCGAATAATAATTTACATTGATTACAAATCTGATTACAAAATAATAAATCAATATAAATAATGTGTAGAATATTTGTTAATAAGCATATAACAATGTATCTTCGAAAACTAATATACATAGTTAAAGAAGAGAAAAAATAAGACATTAATACCAAATTTTTGCTGTTCGAAAAAGAAGAGTAGTTTCCAATAGTTTTAATGCGCTGAATCCGAATATATGTAAGTAAAAATGTATCATGTCAGGTTTTTTCAAAGATAAATGAAGTTGCACAGTGTCAAGCAGAAAAAGAGATTATGTATTTTGTAAAAAAGAATATTTTATTCATGTAAACAATTATAATTTACACTAATGAAATAAATAATTTATTATAAAATCTTTTAATCTCATTTAATAATTACCGTTTTCCCTGAGACGTGAGGACTGCGAAGCCGGCCGTCCCTGATTACTGTAAAAGGTACCAAACAAAATTACTTTTTTAAAAAAGATAAAAAAGCGCGCCAAGTGCGTGGTTTTTCTTTAAGGAAAAAATCACAAAATCCAAGAATACTTTTGATAAATTCAGCTTAAGTGATATTTCTTTATAACGAAAAAAATCACAAATCTAAGAGAAAACTTTTGATTAAATTCAACCTAAGTAATATACATTCCTAAAATGGTATAACTTTGATTATTAAAGTAACAATTATTTTAAATAAAAAATTATTGTATTTACATACACAAATTAATTTTTCTACAAAAATAATATGCGCCAATTAAATGTTTTGCGCCAATTAGGAGTGAACACTACAAAATGAGTGTTAAGTTTTTTCTCTACAAAAATAATGATATGAAGAAATATGCGCCAATCTATAAAAATAGATGTTTATTCTTTGGCTGACATTCATAGTTTGATTTTTCATTAAGCTTGTATCAGATTAGAGATTGATATTGCGATTGAATTGAAATGTAATTAATTAGAAACAAAACCAGTATTCTTTAACTTTGCTTTGAATGGTCAAATTCCAATAAATATTTTACTATAGAAACTTGGCGCTGCTAAACCGAATAATTTGTATTTGTGATTTTTTTCGTTATAAAGGAATATCACTTAAGTTGAATTTATCAAAAGTATATGGATTTTGTGATTTTTTTCTTAAAGAAAAACTACACACTTGGCGCGCTTTTTTTATTTTTTTTAAAAAGGTAATTTTGTTTGGATATCATGCATTTTGTAGTATTTATAAATTATATATTACTTAGGTTGAATTTGATATGATCAAAAGTATTATCTTGGATTTTGTAATTTTTTTTATATTACTAGTAAAGTAAAGAATAAAAATTAATATTTTTAAAAACATTTATTTAAAGTATTACTCAAGCTAATTAATTGTAAATATTGATTGACAATTACAGCAATATTTAACTGATCTACAATTCTATATCACGCAACATCTCTTCTACCTCATAGACAACAGTGTAAAATCTGAGTTATGTTACTCTCTGATTAATTAATTTTACATTGATGTTGATGATTAAATAAATGAAGTGTGACGTAGAGTTGTACGTTAGTTAAATATTGATAACGTTGTAAAGATCAGAACCATCTTTTGTCACCAAAATACCGGCATTATATATATTATTAGTATACCAAATAATAAAAATTATTATTATCAAAACGTTTATTTAAAGTTTTATTCAACCTAATTAATAGTTGTGAATATTGATTGACATTTACAGCAATACTTAACTGACTCAATTCTATATATCACATAACATCTCATCTATCTCATCTATCTCTCTCTATCTTCTTCAGAATGGCGAAAATACCAAATCTTTTTTATTGACAAACCAGGCAAAGAGAAGGTAAGACCAATAACACTGACCTCATGCGTAGGCAAAATTATGGAGAGAATGGTGAATGAGAGAATGGTATGGTGGGCTGAAAACGCAAACCGTCTACACCCGACACAGAACAGATTTAGAAGAGGCAAATCCTGTATCAACAACCTCAGCAAAATAACTGCGGATGTAAAATGTACAAATTTGAAAAACCAATATGTGCTAGCAGCTTTTTTGGATGTAACAGGAGCATATGACAACGTGAGAGTCAACTCCATGGAGCAGAGACTGATAGAGCTCGATTGTCCCAAGAGAATTACGGAATACATTAAGAACTGGTTACAAAGCAGAGACTCGGAGTTCATAATTAACGCCGAAAATAAGGTAAGAGATGACGTGAAAAAGAATCTCCCTCAAGGAGCGGTTCTCAGCCCAATACTATACGATTTGTATACTGAAAATATAACGAATAACCTTAACAGAGAAGTAATTATATTACAATTTGCAGATGATATTGCCATTTATGTAAAAGGAAATGATAAAAATAGAAACCGAGAAAAAATTAAAGAAGCAATTATAACTATAAAAAACAATTTAAAAATTCTAGGTTTAAGTTTAGAACATAAGAAAACTAATTTAATTGAATTCAACAAAAGCGGTTACGTTGACCCCAATATGAACATTAATATAGAGGGAATAGAGATTAAAAATGTTAAGAAAGTAAAGTTTCTTGGTATATGGCTTGACAATCAGTTAAATTTTAACGAACACGTCATTCATATTAAAAGCAGAATGGAAAAGGCCAACTCAGTGCTCAAATATGTTAGTAGAGTCTCAAAAGGAATAGAAATAAACACGGCCCTAATGCTATATAAAAGCCTAGTTAGGTCGGTAGCGGAATATGGATGCTTTATTTATTCCTTAAACACACAGAACTACAAAACTAAGCTAGAAAGGGGACAATATCTAGGACTAAAAACAGCTATGGAACTCTACACCAACAAATATAATAATCGCGGAGACAAAAATCACGACAATGGAAGACAAGGCAATGCTACTAGATAAAAGATTCTGCATCAAAATACTAAAATTCGGACCACAGGACATCAGGGACTCGTTAACGAACCTAAGAAAAAAAATCAGAAAATAAGAAATCCAATGTACAAGCAAAGTATATTGACAAAAGCATGGGACAGGATCTGCAAGGTAGGAAACAAAATTGGACAGAAGAAAGAAAAGTATGAACTATGGAATATAGAATACGAAACACTTACAAAGATAATAAAAATAGATCTAGAAATAGGATTAGAATTCAGTCATAGAGAAAAGAAAGATGACGACAACAGAAAAATAGAGGACTACACATATCAGGAAATTGATTTTCAAATCATTGAAAGGGTTTGCGAAAAGAATAAAATTGAAGAAACACCTATAGTAATATACACGGATGGCTTAAAATCACAAGAGAGCATGTCAACAGGTATAGGAATTGTGCGATATACAAGAACATCTAATCAAAGCTAGTATGTCCAAAGTATGTAGTTTTTTTTTGGCGGAAACATATGCCATCTTTACAGCACTTGTCTTAGTCGAGAAATGGTATAACAATGATCCCCCAAACAATACTTCGATGGTTGTATTCTCTGATAGTCAGAATGTTCTTAACATTTGCAATAGCAAATGTTATTTGCTATTGCAAATAACAACTTAACGGTATATAAAAATAAATACATTCTAGAAATCAAAAAAAGATATATAAAAATCTGGAAAAAACATAAAGTAAAAATCATACTTACCTGGATACCCGCACACAGAGGCTTTGCTGGTAACGAGATAGCAGATAAATTAGCAAAACAAGGTGCAATCGGAATGGCAAATCATAACATATAAGTCCCAATTTTTGATTTTACAGAAAAGTTTAAAGAGGAGGAATGGAAAAGTACTCAAGAAACTATAAAAGCACAAGGTACATACAAAGAAGTGAATTACTTTAATAATTTTTACAAAGATAATAAAAAACCTTGGTTCTTCAAAAAGAACGAAGACAGATATTTCTGCACACTAATAAATCGCCTTAGAGCTAATCACTATAATTTGAATGAGTCGCTTGAGAGAAAAGGATTTATTACTGAAACGGACTGTACAAGGAAAACGTGGGCCATTTGATATAGGACCGTACAAGATACGCTACGGAGAGGGGGTACAGTACCTTCCATAAGTTTGGAAACACCCTATATTTTATAGATAAACAGTTGTATAGCAGTAATCTTTGCAGGTTTTTGATATAAATATATCATAAAACAATAAATATTTTCGTCTAAGACACTTGCAACGCTTATACATACCGAAAATACATCGGTGATTATTTCATAACACCGGAGCGCTCGAAGTTGAATTTCGCGCGCTAATTTATTGCGCGTATTTTGCTATAACTAGAGCTAGTACGGCCTATTAGGTGTTGTAGTGGCACGCCTGTAATGTGTACGCGAATTATAAACACACATCCTATCGATAGAAAGTCATTTGAGTGCAATTTTGTTTAAGTTTTTATAAAATTAATAAAATTTATTACAATTATTAAAAATGGCCTCGACGCGCCAGATTTCGTATGAATCTCATGTCAAAATTATAACCTTAAAAGAAGAAGGCTATAGTATTCAGCAGATATAAACAAAATTGAAGTTGTCCGTCAGCGGAGTTGTAAAGATTACCCACCAAACACCAAGTTACATGTAACGTTCTTGTTAGTTGTAATTTCCTACTCAACAATGTAATTGTAATATAACACGTGTGTTATATTAATTACATTGTTGAGTGGGAAATTACAACTACTAAGCATGTTACATGTAACTTTGTGTTTGCTGGGTATTCATCGATATCAAGATACAGGCTCGTATAATGATCGCCCTCGCTCTGGAGCACCCAGAAAAACGTCAAAACGTGAGGATAAGTTTTTAACAGTGACAAATAAACGCGACAGATTCAAAACCGTCCGTGATTTGACTGCTGAACTCAACACATCCAGAGAAACTTCAGTGAGTGAGTCAACAATGAGACGCCGCCTGGCAGCTAAAAATCTCAAAAGGTACATAGCTGCCAAAAAACCGCTACTAAGAGTCATTAACAAGAAGAAAAGGCTTCATTGGGCTAAGACACACAAACATTAGACAGAAGACTGGGAAAAGGTCTTATTTACAGACGAATTGAAGTTTGAAATATTTGAAAGCGTCGTCAATTTGTACGTCGTCTGCCCGGAGAACGTATGAAGTCTCAATGCATAGCTTTAACTGTGAAGCATGGAGGAGGCTCTGTGATGGTCTGGGGATGTTTTGGAAATAATAAGATCAAAGATTTAGTGAAAGTAGCGGGAACAATGAAAAAAGAACATTATCACAGTATTCTGCAGCAACACACCAAAACATCTAACTTACGTTTGAATGGCAAGGGGTTCATATTACAACAAGATAACGACCCAAAACATACGTCTCGTTTTCGTAAAAACTATTTGCAGTCATTAGAAAAAAAGAAAATTCTACAAAACATGGAATGGCCTCCCCAGTCCTCAGATTGTAATCCAATCGAATTATTATGGGATGAATTAGACAGAAGAGTTCGCAAACAGCGCATTACAAGTGAGGTACATCTTTGGGAGGTTCGCCAGCAAGAATGGAAAAATATCCCGACAAAATCCTTGCGAAAATTGATTCACCGTATGCCAAGAATATGCAACGCAGTAATTAAGGCAAAAGAAGGTTTCTTTAAAGAATATAAAATTTAATTTTTTATTCATTATTCTAAGAATTTGTTGCATAGTGTATACATATACATATGTATATACATTCCTTTTTGTTTTCTGTAGTAAATAAACATTTATAAACAAAAATAGATCAATTTTATTATGTACTTCCTTTATATTGAACATTTTTACAGGATGTTTCCAAATTTATGGAGGAGGGTACTGTATATGTTGGCGCTACTTCGAGAAAAAAGATTAGAACATAGAGAACCAATAGTAAGAATTTTACAAAGAGAGGATTGACAAAAAATGCAAGTTATCTACCAGTTTATCAAGAAAACGAACAGAATTATTTAAAGACTGCAAGGAAAAGGACATCTGCGCTATATAGCTCAAGTTAGCTGAAGGCGCTCTTCCACACACAAGGAAGAAAAAGCTAAAAAAAAAAAAATACAAACGCCGTAGTGACAATGTGAATGGCTGCGTTCCGTTTTATTATGCACATGATTAACATACATTATTATGAGTGAAACGAAGCGTCCAAGAAGCATGCGAATGTGACCGCTGCTCATGCCATCATGCCACTATATTTCGTCGATATAACAGGTTTTTGATGGTATGACAGGTTCCTAAATAACCTGAATGCGCGTTTATTAAATCATAGCACACAAACGTCTCTAGTATCAAAAGTGTGAAAGTGACATTTTCTGAAGTCGAGGACGACGTATCTTACATGAAAATTTTGTGATATTACGATAATATTTATTTAATGTTTACTTAATATTTATTTTATATTTAAAAAAATTACTAAAATAAAACTTAAAAAAATATTTATTTAATATTAATTTAATATTTATATTTCAATCATTAATTATTTAAAATAATGATTTAGGACAAATATTTATACAATATTTAATTAATATTTATTTAATATATTGACTTTACATTTTAATAAATCGTTTAAAATAATATTTACATAACATTATTTATTTAATGTTTATGTAATATTTATTTTATCTTTAAAATAATATTTAAAGTATATATTATATATAATAATAATAGACTTTATTGTGTCCCAATATGAGGTTACAAGGCGCTTTTTCTACGGAGCGTTCCCGAACCGTTTACATTTGTATCCCTTACTACTCCCGAACCGCCTGGCCATTTGCGACCCTTACATTCTAACACCCCCCCTCCCCTCGCACGCCCCTATTCCCCCCTCCCCAACCCTGTTCCCCCTTTCTCCCTCTTTGCCCCCTCCTCCTCGTCGTCCTCCCTCCATTCATCTCTCTTCAACTCCGCTCTCATTTTTTTCCAATTCTCCTCCTTGATTTCCACTTTCCTTCTTCTCGTCAAGGGGCCTCTCCTCCTCTCTCTTCTCTCCTGTCTTCCTCCTCTCTCTCCTCCTCTTTGTCTCCTTTCCTCGTGCATTCTCGCCGCCTCTCCTTCTCTCCTGCTTCTCCTCCTAATAAAATCAATTAATTCATTATTTTCCTTCTGCCTGCCATTCCACCCCCGCCTCCACTCCAACCCCCCTCCCTTCCCTCCCCCCTCTCCCACTTCTCCGTCCCCCTTCTCCCCCACCCCTGCCACTCCGACCCCCATCGGCCCCAAGCCCTCCCATCCACCTCTCTAGATCTCACCCATCTATATCTCTCATTCTCTCCAATCCTTTTTTACCTCGTCCCATTCCCACTTCCTTCCTTCCACCCACAACTCTCTACTACTACACCCTACCCTTTTTCCTTTTGCCCTTTCCCTTCTTGCTGCTTCCAAGATTCTCCACCTCATTTTTCTCTTTTCTATCGATAAATCCTCATCTACTCCTACGTTCCATCTTTCCCAAATTTCCCCTCTCCTCGCTAATATCTCCTCCCTATCTTCTACCTCTCCCAATTTCATTATGATTACCCATCCTCCCTTATCCCCCTTCCTCTCTTCTATCCCTCTTATCTCAACTTCCCTTCCTAACTCCGATTTTATGATCACCCTTAAACAATCCCTTCTAAATTCCCTACTCTCCCCCTCCACTCCTCACCAAACTATTCTGCTCTCCCTCTTCTTTCTGCTGTACTCCTCTCTTTCCTTGATCCATCTACTTGTTCTGTCTTCTCGCTCTGCTTCCTCTTCTCCTATTTTCCTTCCTCCTGTCTGTTCTTCTTTTCTTGCTCTCTTCGGTTCCTGTCTTCTCCATCCGCTATCTGTTTCTTCTCTTCGTACACTGCTTCCCTTTCTTATCTCTCCGCCCTCTTCTCTTCTTGTCTCTCCCTCGCTCCTCCTCTCTATCTTCTCTAATTCCGTCCTGGTGTCTGTACCACCTTCCTCCCTTCTCTCTTCGTTAGTCTGCTTTATCTCTCCCTTTGTCTGCCTCGTTTTCTTCCCTGGATCTCTATCTACTGACTCCCCTCTATCCTTGTCTCTGCTCTTCCTTGATTCACCGCTCTCCTCTCTCCTCCTCTCTCTCTCTTGCACTCTCCTCCTCTCTCTCTCTTGCACTCCACGGTCTTCTCTTTTAGTCTCCCTCTCCACATGCTCCTGTCTACTTGTTTTCTCCGTTCTCACTATAACCTCTTCTGCTTTCTTCCTGCCGGATTGCACCTCTTCCTCCTTGGCCCTCTTCCTTCTCTCTCCTCTCTCCTCACCTGCCGGCTCCTCTCCTTCGGAACTGCTGATTTCCCCCGACTCTCTGCTTTCCTCTCTTTTCTCCTCTCTCTTATCCTGCCTCTCCCTCTTTTTCTTCTCTCTCTCCTTACAATTCTCCCTTGACACAATCTTCTTTGACCACTGTTCCTTCTCACTTTCTTTCCCATTGACAGCCTCTTTCTCTCTTTCTTCATCCCTTATCACCACGTCCCACCAGTCCTCTTCTCCATCTCTTTCTCTGTCTCTATCTCCCTTTTTTCTGCTGACCACTTCTTCTTCCCTCCATTCTCCCCTTCTCTGTTCCTCTCTTTTCTTGACCGTCTCCTCTTCTTTGCGGCAATTCCTGCATACCCTGACAAGCTCTGCTACCCCTTCCTTGATTCCTCTTAGCTCCTCTTTTATCCCTGCCAACTCCTCTCTCATCTCCCTACTCATATCCATCTCTTTTTCTTTCACCGTTCTTGCACCTCTTTCTTTGTATCCGCTCCCGGCATGAATTCCCTTTTTCGCCACCATTACTGCATCTACCAGCCTTGCGGTCTCTCTCGATTCCTCTGTCGATACTCGTCTCGATCACAGCTCTCCTCTTCCACCAATCACAGCTCTCCTAGCCTTTATCGATATATCGATATATCCGCATCCGCTTCTCTCTTGTGCCCTCTCTCGGCCTCCAATCACCTTCATCTACTTCTCGTGCGCTTGCGTCGTCTCCACTCCTGCCACTAACTCCCTCTGTCTTCTTTCCCTACGCATTTCCCTCGTGCTCCAGCGCGCTCTTCATCTCCTCTTCTTCATTAAACCCTCCCTGTCACTCCATTTTTCACTTCTCTCCTTTGTTTCACTCCGATTCTTTCATCTTGCTATACTTCTTTCTTCTTAGATCTTCCGTCTTCCCTTCAATGTCTCGATCACCTCTTCCTCTCCTCCATTCAAATCACTACGTCCCTCGTCCTCCTTCTTCCTCCCTTCTCACTTTTTCTCTCTTTCTTCCGGAGCACATTTTCACACTTCCTCACTCACCCGCGCCATTTTTCTATCCTCTCTATATATTATATATATATATATATATATATAATACTTTAAAATTATTTTTTAAATATTAATATAATATTTATGTTACAATGATTAATTATTTGAAATAATAATTTAGGAAAAATATTTATATAATGTTTAATTTATATTTATTTAATATTGATTTAACAATTTAATAAATCGTTTAAAATAATATTTATATAACATTTATTTAATGTTTTATTTTATGTTATACATTTACTTTACCTTTAAAAAAATATTTAAAATAATATTTTATATTTATTTATCTAATATTGATTTAATATTTAAGTTACAATAATTATAATAGTTTAGGACAAATATTTATATAATATTTGGTAATTATTTACATTAGCGATTCCTCATCGATTTTGATGACCTTTAAATATGTTGTCAAGGTCATCATTCTGAACAACTTTTCCCTATACATGTTATCGCCGCTCGGTCTTCGTTTTTGAGTTATACACAAAAAATTATTAATAAAAGAATTAAATAAATACGATACTTACAGGTAGCTTTGATAACCTTGACCATAATATGTTGTTAAGGTCACCTTCCTGAGTGACCTTGAAAATATTTTAACCGTCGCTCGTGATTTATTTAAAAGTTTACAACAAAAAAAATTTTATAAGTCTGATACATAATATTGGTGCTTCAGATACAGCACCGATCTCCTATCTTCATGGCACAGAACAATGTGAAAACAAACGCGTGGGCGGGGAAGGGGCTCCGCGGGGAGCCTTTCTCCCTGCACCCTCTCCCCCTAATTTTTTCTAACCTAACCCACACATTTTAAAGTCGATATTTGGTTAATGCAAAAATATTGGAAACGAACAGCGTGGAAAGTCGCAAACCTATGTGGTACTGTACAAGTGTGAATGTCGTTTACTTTACGTTTCATAAACATGATACATGATATCAGTGTCTTATGTAAAGTAAACGACATCCACGCTTGTACAATACCACATAGGTTTGCGACTTTCCACGCTGTTCGTTTCCAATATTTTTGCATTAACCAAATATCGACTTTAAAATGTGTGGGTTAGGTTAGAAAAAATTACGGGGAGGAGGTGCAGGGGGAGGGGCAGAGCCCCTCCCCGCCCACGCGTTTTCTGCTGTATCACATTATTTTTCAACTATTCACACAAAACAAGATCCTCACAAATACATGCACATATTATCGCACCGGCAGGAATGATGTAACTTTTTGGTGTAACTTTTTTTGTTGTAAACTTTTAAATAAATCACGAGCAACGGCTAAAATCTTTTCAAAGTCACCCAGGAGGGTGACCTTGATGATGTGTTATGGTCAAAGTTATCTGAGCTACCTGTAAGTATCGCATTAATTAAATATTTTTATTAATAATTTTTTGTGTATAACTCAAAAACGAAGACCGAGCGGCAATAACATGTATAGGAAAAAGTTGTTCAGAATGATGACCTTGACAACATATTTAAAGGTCATCAAAATCGGTGAGGAATCGCTAATGTAAATAATTACCTAATATTTAATTAATGTTTATTTATTATTAATTAATATTTTAATAAATTGTTTAAAATAATATTTACGTAACATTTATTTAATGTTTATGTAATAATTATTTTGCATTTAAAAAGTTGTTTAGAATAATATTTAAAAAAATATTTAAATTATGGTTGGAAAACTTCACTAATTATGTAATAATTATTTTGCATTTAAAAAGTTGTTTAGAATAATATTTTAAAAAATATTTAAATTGTGGTTGGAAAGCTTCACTAATTATGTAACGTAAATCAAGTGTAAAGAGGAAGTGAATCTATGTAATGAAAGAGTCACAAAAGCGTATAAATAAAACCTCTAAGGCACAGATTAAAACATCGGAACATAAAAAAAGTGGAGATTAAGACAACATTGCACTTATTGAAATAATATGGCATATTAACAATACTTAACAATTATAAGAAATGACATTTATTTTTTATTTTTTTACGAACAGAGCAAAAATAGATCTTTTCATATTTCTCATACTATTTCGCATATGTGAAAATCAGTAAAAAATTGTAATACTTTATATTTATTTATAAAAATATAAGTTAACTATACATGTTTCATTCTTCTGATAACATCCATTGAAATAATGTATAACAAATATGTATGCATTAACATTAGGTATTCATGGATCATCACGAAGCATTAGAATGCGTACGATCTTCAAGCAACGTCAGGAATGGTTTGACACTTGGATGGGTGACCGTTTTTTCAGACGTAGAAATTAAATATGTTCTAACTGGTACTGTGGCTTGGCTGAAACATGTATGGACTTCTCCCCTTTACAAAATTATTGCAGAAATTTATTAGATTGATGAGGTTACGTTGAATTTATCAAAATAATTTAATAATGCAATCAATTTTTTGCTTTTGTTGTAATTATGTTTAGTAAATATTTAAAAAATTATTTACCAAATGTCAAAAAAACATTTTCTTAAATTTTAAAACAAATATTTATTAAATGTTAAAAAAATATTGTCCAAACATTTAAAAAAACGTTTTCTTAATTTAAAAAAGGGAACTTATCTCATTATTTTTAACGTTTTTAGAAATGTTTTTTAAAATGTTTTTTAAATACTATTGAAAACATTTTTTAAATATTGTTTTGCTGATTGGGACTTAAACAATCTTTTTTTTTAATTAAATATATTCTGTAAGATATCTCAATGATAAGAATCAACTAATAGAGAAACGGGCAAATGAGCCAATACTGAATGTTATTTTATTAAATGTATCATATTGACAACTCAAACAAATAAACGTTTCGATTAGTAATCAGATTATTATCAAAATACAAAAATAAACCACAAATTAATAATACATAGTTAAAGTCAAGCCAGATTAAATGTGTGACATTATTCTTTTAGTAATAATTAACCCATTAACGCCCAAACGGAGACATTTTTAACATAATCTTCAGCGATTTTATTTGCAATGTTAAAGGTCTATAAAAAATTTCAAAAATATCATTTCTTAGGTAAAATTTTACGCTCTTTTAGAATCTATTGTTAAAAGTTGTGTAAAATAAAATTCAAAAAAATTAGAGCGATTTTTAAGTAAAAAAAGACGAAAAAAATCGCTTTTTTTTATTTTCTTTTTACATTAAAATAGTATGAAACTCCAACTCTTTTCGCAACCATTGGTGCACAAAATAATTGTACTTTAAGAGTATATTTGTCAAATTTGTCAAAATTGTCATTTTCATTTAAAAATGGCGGTTAAATCGCAAAAATTTACAAATTGTCATATTTTTTCCACAATAATTTATAAATTTCGGATAACTAACAGCTTATTATCATTGAAATAATGAGATTGATATTTGCAGTTAATTTTTTATTAAATACTCAATTTTTAATATGGTGAATTCAATATGGCGACTAAAAAGGTGCATCGTCAAGGACCTATCGTCGATTTTTCTACATTTTTCCTAAATTTCTCTATGAATCTTTTCTCAAAAACTGTCTTATGCATGATTTATTATCAGTTTATAAATTTATTTATTAGTATATATCAATGGACATAAATTTATGAAGTTATAAAGCAGTAAATTTAAAATAGTAGAAATTGTTGGCTATTAATTCTTTGAAACATGCGTTTTTTATGGAACTCTGTATGTATGTGTTTCGGCGGTCGCTGATTACAAATTTGGAGTCTTGGAAAATTGGAAAATTTTTTAAATTGAAGATGACGGATTCAATATGATGGACGAAATTAATAAATAATATTGTAATGCATGTCAATTTGAGTATCTAAGAGGTTTTAAAATCGCTGATTACAAATCTGAAATCGGAATTAAAAAATTAAAAATGGCATACTCAATATGGCAAAAAAAGATTTTAAAAAGTGACTTAAGAAGTTAACTTCGACATACATGTACATACTTATTTACATGTAAGAAAAAACCATAAAAAACAGCCCTTATCAAGGCTAAAAGACGTGCAAAATCTGATTTGGCAATCTCCACGCGGTGCACATTGGGTAGCGCTAATGCCGTCGGTAGCTACCGTTGAAAGACTACTGCTTGGGAATCTTATCTATACCTATGGGTAGCGGTCTTTATTGAACAGCGTCCTATATATGACCTTTGACGCCATCTATCTTGATAACGGTTGATTTTGGATCTTGGACCATTGGGATTTTTGATCGGGAGGTCTTCAACTACAACATATTGCATTTTCAGCCAATTCGACGGGTAGCCAATTTTCCCCTTATGTGTGTGCGTGGTCCTTTATATCCATCGATATACATATACTAATAAATAAATTCATAAACTAATAATAGTACATAAAACAATTTTCGAGAAAGGATTCATGGAGAAATTTAGGAAAAATGTAGAAAAATCGATGATTTTCGCAACTTTTTGGTCACCATATTGAATCCGCCATGTTAAAAATTGTGTACTTTGTCGAAAATAATGCAAATGTCAATTTCAATAATAATAAACTGATAGTTATCCAAAATTTATGAATTATTATAGAAAAAAATACAACAATTCGTAAATTTGTGCGATTTAGCCGCCACTTTTCAATGAAAATAACAGATTTGACAAATTTGAAATATATACCCTTAAAGTACATCTATTTTGTGCACCAATGGTTGCGAAAAGAGTTGGAATTCCATACTATTTCAATGTAAAAAAAAATATTGAAAAAAAAGTTTTTGCGATTCTTTAGCATTTTTCTATGTAAAAGTCGCTATAATTTTTTTGGACTTTATTTTACACAAATTGACAAATAGATTCTGAAAGAGCATAAAATTTTACGTAAAAAATGAATAAATGATACTTTTCAAATTTTTGATAGACCTTTAACATTACAAATAAAGTTGCTGAAAATTATATTAAAAATACGTCCGCTTGGGCGTTAATGGGTTAAAACAAACTGTGTAATTAGCGGAAATCTATAAATAAAGCCCATAACGGATATCAGAGTTTAAAATCAGGAGTGTCGAGGACAGTAAAATGAAACATTCCATTCTTTGCGATGTGAAAAACCGATTTTTTAGTATTATGTGTTTAAAATAATACATTGTAGAACCAGATAGAAGAACAAGAAATAAAATTAATACTTGCTTGCTAATGCTGTAGTTAAAATATGTACTCAGTAGGTGGAAAAAGAAACAAAGATTTTAGAAAAACAAACGTGCTCTTTGGTGTCAAAAACATGAGTGATGAGAGTTGTGGTGGAAAAATAGGTAAGAGTAAGGTGATAAAGAAGAAGGAGAGCGAAGAGAATAAAATAAGAAAATAAAAGAAAAAGCACTGAAGAATGAAAAAATTGACATCTAATCAGAGTTAAGGCTATAATTCCGCAATTATTAGACATATTATCGCTAATGTGTTTAAGATCTGTAAATACGATTCTGATAGAAATTCTTTATCATTTTGCTTATTTAAGCTCATTTTTTGTTGTTTAACAAGTAGCATCTCAAAAATGAATTTTTTAAAACCCTTTAACGCTCAAATGCACAAAACTTTTTCGTAAATTTTGACGGCGTAGACTTTGTATAAAACGGACAAACTTTTTATCAATTAGTACTTTTTTAGGATGTTTCGAGTATGCTCTTTCAAATGCCGCCGCGAAAAATTAAAAATATGTTAACAACATCGAGTTTTTGAGCTTTTTTTCAAAAAAGGCACGATTTTTTTCGAGTAAAATTTTTTTAAAAGTGCATTTTCTTTATCGTAACAGGTTTGGATTAGGATCGGAACTGCATAAAGCGTGCACTTTTTAATTGTACTTGAAGACTATGCAGCGCAAAATTTTTTTTTTAATATAGTGTATCGAATATGGCCGCCGAAATGTTCGAAATTTTGGAAATCTTAATTTTTTACAATTCTTTCTGTTCAAACAATCATAACTCGATTTACTAATGCTCAGTAATCATTTATTGTTAGAAACGTTTGACCATATTAGTTTGTACCTTAAAAAATAAAATTTAATATGGCGTTTCCTATATGGTGGCTAGGATTAGCAAAAACACCGAAAAAAGTAGTATAATTCGTAGTTTTTTGTATATTTCCATGTACTAATGTAACTGTGGAGTACAAAAGCAACTGTGTGTGTGAACATACATTCAGGAAATAATTATAAATGAAAACTGATGATATTACTGACTTTTAAATCTTTGCCAATGACCATGTCAGAGTTACCAATTCTCACGACGTGAAGGTGGATGATTATTGAGAATTTTTTTTGTATTTTTTTATATTTTATTTATTTTTTTATAATTTTTTATATTTTTATTTGTCAATTAAAAAATTTTTTTCTTTGTAATTAAATCTAACTACTCTCGAAACATGTCTTATAAAAATATAAATTACCTTGTAGAAACGGAAAAAGGCAGTAGATCTCCTACCGTTTGCGCAGCCTGTTGGCGTGAGCATCTGAATTGGCATCGCTGGCTTGTCGTAGTTAAACATTGCGTGTGGTTACTAAATATCGGTTGTAAAATATGGATAGCTAACGTTTTAGTGTTTATATATACTTATATATATACTTATATATATACTTATATATATAGTGGTTATAGTACTTTATTTATTATATACCATGTGATTATAGTTATAAAAAAACACGAAACCAAATTAGTTAGCTCTCAAAAATACTGTTCAACAAAAAATATAAAGTAAAAACAAATAAATTTTGTAAATATTGCCATTTATATTTTTGTAAGACATGTTTCTAGAATCATTAGATTCAATTATAAAGAAAAAAAATTTGTGTAACTAAAAAATAAAAATATGGAAAATTATTAAAAAATTAATAAAATATAAAAAAAAAACAAGAAAAAGATTCTCAATAATTGTCCACCTCTACACGATGAAAATTGATAACTCTGACATGGAAGTTATTGGCAAAGGACGATTTAGAAGTTAGTAATGTCATTAATTTTCACTTATAATTATTTGTTGAATTGGATGTATGTACACACTCGCATACAGTGCACATAGTTGCTTACGCTCCAGTCACATTAGTACATGGAAATATATAAAAAACTACAAATTATACTACTTTTTTTGGTGTTTCCGCCAATCCTAGCCGCTATTTTGGAACCGCCATATTGGATTTCTTTTTATGGTACAAACTAATATAATCAAACATTTTTAAGTGATTAATGAGCAATAGTAAATCGAATTACGATTGTATGAATAGAAAAAATCGTAAAAAATGAGAATTTCCGAAATTTCTGACATTTAAGCGGCCATATTCGATCCGCCATGTTAGAAAAAATTTTTGCGTTGCATAGTTTTCAAGTACAACTAAAAAGTGCACGCAGTTTCGATCCTAATCCAAACCTGTTACGATAAAGAAAATCCACTTTTTAAAAAATTTTACTCGAAAAAAATCGTGCCTTTTTTTAAAAAAGCTTAGAAACTCGATGTTGTTGACATTTTTATCAATTTTTCGCGGCGACATTCAAAAGAGCACACTTGAAACCTCCTAGAAAAGTACTATTTGATAAAAAGTTTGTCCGTTTTATACAAAGTCCATGCCGTCAAAGTTTACGAAAAAATCTTGTGCATTTGAGCGTTAGAAGGTTAAGACGGTTTTTTATCTAAAATTTTGACATGCTTTCAGCCAAATTCTTGTTTGTTCGAAAATATTTTAAATTATTTTTTCTTAATTTTTAACAAAAAACGGAAAATACATATTAAAAAATCGTGGTCTTTTGTTTAATACTAGCTATTCTGTAAAAATGATTTTAAAAAAATTCTTTCGTTTAAGTACAAGGGATATATATATATATATATATATATATATATATATATATATATATATATACTTATAAATTAATGGAGAATAGGATAGAACGGGAGTGGCTCACTTGGACACAGTGCAGATGGACACGTTGCAAATGGACACGAACTAATGTACACGGTTCAAATGGACACGGTTTATTTGGACACAGAAATTTTGTACACCATAAAGTTGTACACCGCAAAGTTGTACACCGCAAAGTTGTACACTGTACATTTCTATACCCTTCTGTTTAGGGCACCCCTACCGACGGGGTGGGTGTGGGAGTGGGGCCAATGGCTCCCCTTGCACGTTTAGAAACAGCCATAGGAATAACATTCAACATTTTTGACAAATTTGCAAGTATTTGGGAGGAATTTTCATCCAATAATGCTTGCAATTTGGCATCCTTAAACTTTTTGGCTGTTCGGAACAATCTTTGTCTTCTACACTGAAATCACCACTTTTGAATCGTTTAAATTAATCTTATATTTTTTCCGATGAAGTTTGTTCGCCATAAGTTTCAAAAATTAATTGATATATATATTAATTGATATTGAATACGCTTCAGCTGCAGTTTTCTTCAAATCAAAGTGAAGAAATACATCTTGAAAAAAGCACTTATCACAATTCATTTTAAATCAATTTAAAAAATATATTTCCTAGTAGCACAAAACTAGTAGCACAAAACTTTTCTAGTAGTACAATATTATAAAGTAATGTAAATGCAATATTGTAAATGGACGTTTCAGCTTATTCAGCTAATTTGTTTAAACAGCAATATTGGTTCAATATTGATTTAACATTGGGTCAATATTAAGCCAAATTAGTCAACAATACTAATTCACTTTTTCATATAGAATATTAATTGAAAATTAAATGTTAATTAAAATTCTAATTTGGAACCAATATTTTTATTGGCGTTATATTAAGAAAAAATTGACCCATGCACTCCCAATACAATCAATATTTAACCAATATTAATCAATGTACCATCATTGTATTGTGCTACTAATGTCTGTTTTCACAAAAATGAATTTTTGTGTACTGAATTGACAGATGTCCCATCTTCAACAGATAATCAATTTTAGCTATCCACAAGGAACACACAATATTTTTTTAACGTTTTTTAAACATTTATTTTTTATTATTTTTACATTATTAACGTTTATTGTATAAATAATATTTATTTAATAATATTTATTAAACATTTGTTTTACATTAATTATTTATTTCAAATAATAAATAGAAAATAATCAAAAAAAATATTTATAAAACGTTTATTTAATATTTATAAATTATTAATTTTTTATTAAAAATAATAATTTAAGAAAATTATTTAAGTAATGTTTATTTAATATTTATATAATTTTTATTTTACATTTAAAAAATTGTTTAAAATAATATTTAAAAAAATAATGATTTAGGACAAATATTTATATAATATTTAATTGATGTTTTTATAACATTAACTTGACATTTTAATAAATTGTTTAAGATAATATTTACGTAACATTTATTTAATGTTTATGTAGTAATTATTTCACATTTAAAAAGTTTAAAATATAATTTTAAAAATATTTGACTTCTGGTTAGGAAGCATTACGACTATGGGGCATAAATCAAAAGTGGAAAGGAACAGTGAATCTATATAATAAGAGTGTTAAAAGCGTATAAATGAAACCTCTAAGAGACACATTGAAACATCGAAGAGACAAATTGAAACATCGGAACTTCAAGAAAGTGGAGATTAAGACAATATACATTATCGAAACAATATGGCATATTAACAATACTCAAAAATTATAAGAAATGACATCTATCCTTCATTTTTTAACGAACACGACAAAAATAGATCTTTTCATAAGTTATTCCACATGTAGCTATTTCGCATATGTAAAAATTAGTAAAAAACTGTAAAACTTTATGTTTAATTATAAAAATATGAGTTAACTATACATGTTTTATCCCTTTAACAAGCTATTGAAATGATCTATAACAAATATGTATGAATAAACACGAAGTACTCATGAATCATCACAAAGTGTTAGGTTGCGTACGATCTTTGAAGTCAAGCAACATCGAAAGTGGCTAACAGTTGGATAGGTGACCGTTTTTTCGGGCGTATAAATTAAATATGTTCTAACAGGTACGACTGTGAATTGGCTGAAACATGTCTAATCTTCTCCCCTAAATTATCGTAGAAATTAAGCGATGCTGGACTGGTGAGGTCACGTTGAATTTATCAAAATGATTGAATAATGCAAACAATTTTTTGCTCTTAAAACATTAAGCAAATGTTCAGTAAATATTAAAAAAAAAATTGTTTAAACGTTAAATAAATGTTTATTAAATAATAACAGAATATTTTTTTTAATGTAAAATAAACATTTTTTTCATGAGAAAAAGGGGACTTATCCCATTATTTAAATGGTTTTTTAAATGTTTTTTATCTCATTGGGTACCGAAGTTCACTACTTTCACAACTACAGCCGTTCACTTGTAAGCGGCGAGAACTAAGTTTAATGCCTTAATAAATAAAAATTTTTATTAGCCTTTTACACTTTAATTTAAAACACTTTTTCTAAATTTATACAAGTATCTTATATTTCTGTTTAGCTAGACACAACATTTACCGCGACAATATTCAAGGATTATATTAATATAATTACTAACTTATTAATAGAGAGAGGTAATATGGTACCTGTACCCAATTTGCTCCACCTAAGCTTTTGAGATTTTTCTAATTTTTTGATGAATACAAAATTAAAAAATAAGGGTCAGATTTAAAGTAAAAAACATTTCTAAAACTAAAAAAATATATGAAACATTTTCAATTATTTATATAAGTAGATATAATAAAGATTTTTAAAAAAGATAGAGATGTAGTTCCGAAAAAGTGAAACCCCCAATTTTGCTGAAATTTTTGCCAAAACTTGTCCTTGAATTAAATATAAATTCTTTAGAAGGATTTTCGCCGATAAAGCGTTGTTTGCCCTTTACCACTCCTAAAGTTGCAAACATTTTTATTGTATATCTCTGAAGGTATTAATTTTAGAAAAAAGTTTTAGATACAAAATGAAAGTCCTAAAAAATCCTATAAGAAAGGTTATATGCATTTTTTTAATAAACTTATTATTTAACTTATTATTAAACTTATTATTAAACTTATTATTCATCTTTTGCATATTAATAAGATATATTGTGTTTCTAGTAGTAGTATCCGTGACCATAATGGCCAAGCAACACATATTAGTCAAGATGACATCAAACTGATATCAATTTGAAGTCAAATAAAACGAAGTCATTTTGACGGCAAACAGTCCTTCGATATCGATCAATTTTTGATGTCATTTGGTCATCAAAATGACATCACATTGACCATTTTATAAAAATTTATCCATAAACTTGCATAGCTAATTATAGTTATAAAGAAAATTCCAATCACAATTTATAATAGAAATGCGATTGGGTAGTAACGGGTACAGAGTACAGACAGCACAATATTGTTTATAATATTACTACAGCAAAGTAAAAAATATTTTTGGCAATGTAATGCATGATTTCCATGTAATTTTTCTTGTACAATCGAATGGCTACTAAATCACTTTTTTTTTTCAAAAAGTCGATTTTCGTAATTTGTTTAAACAAATTTTGTTATAAACAAATTAAAACAATTTTTTTACGCCTAAAATGTTCTTTTGACCTAAAATAAAGGTTCCAATAGTTACTTTTCCAATCCTTCCGTTGGTCCAGTCATGGGCATTAATGGGTTAATCAGTCACTATGTCATAAATACCGTGAGAAATGATGCCGAATCGACATCGACGTCTTTTTAATCATTATTTCTCAGCAGGGTGGAGAGGGGAAGGGTAGCCGCTGCGCGACACAATGCTTTCAATAATGCATTATTTCCAATACATGAAAAATGATTGTATTAAAATTTGTTACAAAAAATTAAGTGATTTTAGTAAATATAACTCAAACCTGACCAGGAAATCTATTGTATAACTTTATTATCTGTTAATTAATGAATATTAACATTTAATTAATATTTATAATTAATATTAATTTAATAAATTAATATTTATTACATTATTTTATTAAATTAAGTAAAGTTCATATTTATTGTAACTTAATATAAATATTAATTTATTATTTATTAATAAATATTAATTTAAAAGTATGTTAATTTTCGTTACATACTACACTTGTTTAAATATTAGTGTACAACGTTGTCATTTATATATAAATTATGAAAACCTTAATGCGTCACAGTAATAATATTATGAGTTAAATTGATAAGTTTAATAAATACATCTTTTTTAACATTATATAACAATTTTATTGGCAACATTTTTTGTAAAACTTATTATTTTGTAAAACTTATACTTTTTCAGATATTTTGGAAGTCTGACTTGTGTATAGAGATAAAAAGATAAAGTCTAATTAAAATAATTTAATGTCATAATATCGCTTATTTATTAACAGATATCACTTTTCCTACACAAATTTATGCAAATAATGCATCCATATACCAGATATAATGGAAGCAAATAAAAAGCATGAGGTCAAAATAGAATCAAGTTAAAGTCATTTTGAATCAATGACGAATTTCGAGTCAATTTGATGTCTTTTTGACATCAAAAGACTAATATGTGTTGCTTGGGTTTCACAATACAAAAAATTTTCTTTTTATAATTATAAACAAGATGTTTTAATAAAAATGTAAAGTAAATGTAGTGTTAAAAAGCATAAAGAGCTATAATATGAATTGCGGATATTTATAATTGCTACATGATAGTTGTACAAAACAAAAACTTATCTATTAAATTTTAGATTCAAAAGAACAAAATTTAAATAAAGTGCAATTACAAGCCATAGAACGCAGATATTGATCAGTTAACTGACATAAATATGTACATCGTATCGACTTCCTACGCGATATATTAGCGCTTTCTGTGAAATTTGTTGTGTAATTATTTGAAAATTAGGGGTGAGCTAAATAAGGTACATGGTCATATTGGGTACAGATACTTTACACCTATTATATTGTTGCGCGCTGTGCGTCGCCCGATACATCCCTGAAGCGCCAGTCAGCTGACGGACCGATCGATATTATCGATCGGCCGGTTGCCGGGAGAAATTTCCCTGATAGCACAAAGAGTTTCAGTTATGTTGCAGAGACGTTTCAATGTTTCAATTGTGTATCATCACATTTGTAATAATTCTGAGACTACCTTTTTTTTAAACATTACATTTGCAACATTTCTGCAATCATCTTGATTGAAACTTTACATTTGAAATGTTATACCTGCAACGTAGTATTTTGTAATATTACAAATACAAAATTTCTGAAACCTTTCATATGATATGTTTGGCGCACATTCTCGGCAACGCGGGTACAACGCCAAAGAGCATTATGCAAGTTACGTCTCATGTCATGGCATCCTCATGTATATGCTTATGGGTTATAGGTGTGTTTATGGTAAATAAATATATAATTATATATAATTTATTTATGATAAATAAAAAATAAAAATTTGTACAAGTAATATTTTGTAAATATTTATAAATATTTTATAAATGTTTTTATAATATTTATGATAAATCTTTATGATCTGTCAAATCTAAGACCACAAAAATATTTATAAAATATTTGGATAAAAATATTTATAAAATATTTGGATAAAAATATTTATAAAATATTTAAATAAATATTATAAATATTTTGTAAATATTTTATAAATATTGTGTGTTGTCTGGGATATAATTTAGTTTTATCAAAAGAACAGAACAAAAACATATTTTTATAAGTTATTCCACATGTTATTTTGCATATGTAAAAATCAGTAAAAAAACTATAGATTTATATTTATTTATAAATATTATTTAACTATACGTTTCATGTTTCTGACATCTATTGAACTGATCTATAACAAATATGTATTCATGAGTATCAAGTGTTCATGGATCATCGCGAAGTGCTAGGTTGCGTACGATCTTCGAAGTCAAGCAATGTCGACGGCGGTTCAGAGTTGGATGGGTAACCGCAGAAGTTAGGCAATGCCAGATGTGACCCTGGTGACTATTTTTTTTATATTATAATTATGTTATTTCAATATTTTTCACAATGGAAGTTCTGCATATATAGGACATGTATCTAAAATATTTTCTAAAACGTCAAAATAACGGCGACTTTTACTATCTGGAATAGTCATATTCCCGTAATATTTCAGAAACGTTCTTGCGGACTAAAGCGGACATTTTAACATTGCTGCAACCTTACAGAAACATTGCAGAGACATAACGTAACGTAACTGTAATAGTTTCAATATTTCAGTGTTATGTCTCTGCAACATTGCAGAAACTTTTCTGTGCTATCAGGATTGTAATAAATAAATGAATTGAACGGCTGGAAGCGCGCAAGATTCGACGACTGGAGGAATTCGGACCCGGTAATTCTTTGTGGGAGCCTGGCCAGCTTTACGAAGAAGGGAGCCCGAGAAAAACATCCCTGGAAGTAGAGGACTTTGGTGGACGTAGCCCGGAGGCCCGTTGCAGCAGCAAGGGCAGGGCAGGAAATCATCCTGGAACCAGAGAAGATCCTTTTCTAGAAGAGGTGTCGCAAGCTGCTTTTTGGATTGTCGGGACGACAATCCAGAAGAGGGGGGGGGCAGTGTTGCGCGCCGCGCGTCGCCCGATACATCCTTGAAGCGCCAATCAGCTAACGGTAATAAATAAATGAATTGAACGGCTGGTTGCCGGGAAATGTTTGTAAATAAACTTCTTTGACAGTTTAGCGTCGGATTCCTGCCGAGAACGTGTCAAGCGCTCATCCTGTTTGGGTTTGTTTTACAATAAAGTTACTTAAATACATATTACGGTTTAGTTTTCCTTCGGCTCGAGTGTGTGTGTGTGTGTGTGTGTGTGTGTGTGTGTGTGTGTGTGTGTGTGTGTGTGTGTGTGTGTGTGTGTGTTCCTTTGGTGACGCGACGCAACAATATCCTATACATAGTTTTTATATGAAAAGGAATTACTTATTGCTAAAAATATCTAAACGTTAGTAGCTAGTTTGTTTTTTCTGCCATTTCTAAACACTACAAAAGATGAAATACATTTGCTACTCAACTATATCAGTTAAAATTAAAGACATGTTTAACACAAATAGCAAAGAAAATTGCATTTATTTCTCAATATTTTACGTGCATAAAATCATTTATTTAAATCGCAATTGTTTATGAGATGGTCACATACATTAGTTTTAATAATGAATATTTTTTGCTGTAGGTGATACATTTTAATAAATTGAACTCCGGCTCCAACATTAGTTATTTTTATTTAGAGGACACATCTTAACTTTCATGACTATATTTTAATTTTGTTGGCTAATTCTTTCTCTGTATGTACTATCTTACAAATCTATTTTATCGAGTGTGCCTTACGTTATATCCAAATTTTATATTTAAAACTATTACAAAAATAAAGAGTAGAAAAATATAAATAAACAAATAGTTCCAGTTACGAACATGTAAAATGACCTAATATTATAAATAATATACTTATATTATATAATTTACGCAGAAAGGATTGTAAAAATAATTTTTTTATTTAAAGAATTGGTCATTAGATTTTATATAAGAACAAAATTCTCCATAGATATATAAATTATGGTTTTTTACTTCTTTAGTTAAGCAGATGTTCTTATTACTATTAATAAAATAAAATGTTTAATTTCTACGAAATAAAGAGAGACTTATATCAGTTTTGACGACTTTTCTCTAACATAATTATGTCAATGTAATACATCATAAAAAGTAAATTTTTATTATTATTTAATATAATAATATAATAATAATAATAATAATAATAACCTATTGATTTCTGTTTCCTTCTCTCCCTTTCTCTCTCTTTCTATCTCTTTCACACACACACACACACACACACACACACACACACACACACACACACACACACACACACACACACACACACACACACACACACACACACACACACACACTCTTAATTAAACTTTTTTATAGCTATATACACAAAAAATTTGATCTCACTAAAAATTACTCTTTAAGCAACGTAGTACTCTATCCTCGGTCTGCCATTACTGGAAACCTGTTGCCAATATCTGATGATACGTGCGAAATTTAATCCAATTTCAGCAATAGCTCCGGCGTTTTATCCTTGTTCCACGTGTACACTATTTAATCCATTTTACTTATTTTTGTCTGTATTTAATAAATAAAAAATGACTACCATTCAATAATAAATTCGATGCACGGGAATAAATTTAAACGACAAAAAATTTCGATAACTTTCTTTTCTTCCCTCTAGAGTGACTATAAATAAAAAAAACATCAAAATTGCCCTGTAGCTCTCGATCATTACCAAAGCTTGATTAACCGATTTAGCGAGGAAGCTTAGTTATATTTTAAATTAAACTCCGCACGCATGTAACATGTGTGCGTTTACGCAGTCTCTGTAGACAATACCGATTTATCATCACGGGACGACATTTGCATGTTGGATAGATGCACCAACACCAAAGAATGCCAGGATAATCAAACATAAGACAACGATTCTGCATGGGAAACAATATGGTTATTAAATCGATAGTAACGGCTTGTCGAGAATAAACATATACTATAGCAGTGTATCAGTGTAAACTTCCAATTAGATTGCTAGAATATAGCTTATACGATGACATAATAAATGATTAATAGGAAAAAGCACGTACTCCACATTTATTAATCTCTCTGTTATTCAATTGATTAAATAAACCATGAAAAATACATAATAATTAATTATAAAAATCATATTTCAAAATTCTTTAAAATAGAAAACTTTAACATTTTGTATAATAACATTTTGTAAGATAACATTTTGTACGCATATTAAAAAAAAATAAGATATTCAAAAATTGATGACATAAAATGACATAAAAATCCGCCTTATTAAAGGGTTATACCACTGTAGCAGCACGAAAATGAGGTACATATTCAATTTTTCTTTCATGTCAAAAAATTTTTTTATCTTAAAACAAGTGCATGTACTTTTTAATATATTAAACTTTAAAAAAAATTTTGTAATAATTTTATTTAAAAATGGCGGCGCAGGAATTAGTATAAGAAAACATTTTTTTTTTTTTTTTTAAGAGCTTCGGGGCTTGCAGGCTAGCAACTTTAATTATTGACTTATAAACAAAAAATATTTTTTTTTAATCTACATTAAATTATCTAGTGCACCACAAAGGGAATTTAAAAAATATTGTTCTTTAAGAAAATGGCAAACATTTAAAGTCAAAATAGTATTTTTAGGTAAAAATTGATGTAAAAAACGGTTAATAACATAAAAATTTTTCAACTAATCAAAAAATTCGTACGTGGTACCTCGCGGAATGTTGTTTTAAAGCTACTGTTAAAATTTCAAATAAATTGAACCAAAATTGTTAAAGTTATGCTGTAAGCCAATTTGAAAAATACAGTTTCGAGAAAAACGCGTTTAAAGTTTTAAAACCGATTTCTTACCTTTTACACGTAAAAATTTTTAAGTTTCAATTTTTTTACCTTTAGTCCGCGATGCCAAGACCATATAATTGTCCTTCTACGGCGATATCTTCCTCCTCTTTCTCTTTGCGAGACAATGTAGAGAACAAGCGCGCCTTTTTTGCGATGTTTATGAGCGAGCGTTTGGTCTGCTATAGGCGCATCTTGTTAAATTTTATACAATAATTGTAACAATTTGGTCCAATGATGATACCTAGCAGCTCCATAATTTTCATAATGCTACATAAACCATCATTAAACACATAAACTGCAATATCAGTAACTATGTCAAGTGTTGTCTTGTCGCTTGAAAAACTCTTGAGTGCTATATTCCAAACGGTAGCATTGAAGCTCTTATTTCTTTTTTAAACAATTACTAATGCCATCTACAATTACTTAGGGAAGTTTATTATTCGAAAGTAAATTACTTGTTACTTATAAAATTCAAAGATTTAAGTGTGCGGCGGCTGTGCTGAGATACGCTCAGAACGACGCTGCGAGTGAACGTTCATAAAAACATAATAAAAATGTTTTAAGCTATAAAACCAATTTAAATTTGTTTTTAAGACATTACGGCATCATTTGAGCAAAAAAATTTTTTTCAATTTTTTGAAAATTTCAGTGGTATAACCTCTTAAGAAAAATACAAGACAAACTCTCTTAAATTTACTTCAATATAGTAGCATATTAATCCCTTGACTGCCATTAACGTCATATGGCGCCGAAAAAAAGTTGACCACGACTATCAATGGCGCCTATAGGTGTGCACTGCAGAAAAAATAGACTTTAATCTATTTCAATTTTCATAAAACTCAGTATCCTATGGTTTTTTTGGTCGTTGAATCCGAATATGATTCAATCAGAATTCCAAAATTGAAAATGGCGGATTTATGGCGGACATCAATTTTTAAAAATCAACAAAATATTTTCATAAAACTCGGAATTTTTTTTAGGACGCTCTAAACATTAAAATTTGAAAATATAAAGTGGCACTACATATTAAAAGTTTAAAATAAAGAATTGACAAATAATTCGTTAAGTACATTTATACAACTTTTTAGACAATATGGATTAGCATGTATATCATGACATTAGCTGGTGAGTACGCTGGTCAATACTTCAAGAAAAATAGTGTTATTTACAATCCCGGAATGCGCGAAAATTATCGAAACTCTACTGTATCAAGATATATAAAAATATATTGATTTCTTAAATTATCTGCAATATTAGATCCGCCATTTTAAATTCTGATATCATATTCAGATTCAGCGATCCAAAAAACCATACGATATTCAGTTTTATGACCATCAGAGTTATTTTGTCAATGCACACTTGGCCTACAAAGTAAAATTTGCTTCCGACAGCCAAGGGGTTAAATACAAATTTTTATATTTTAATCCAATTTTGTATTTTGTTCGCCAATGTTTACTTGAATCAATAAGCATCATCTTTATTAAATTTTCTTCTATAATTGTAAATATAACTTATATATTTAAATTAAAATATGGCATACACTATATA
Organism: Monomorium pharaonis; assembly: GCF_013373865.1. Lineage (NCBI taxonomy): Eukaryota > Metazoa > Arthropoda > Insecta > Hymenoptera > Formicidae > Monomorium > Monomorium pharaonis. The sequence goes on from NC_050469.1 coordinate 18,025,725, forward strand.
TGACTCTCATAAGACAAGTTCATAGCTTTAAGCTACATAATCGTCATTATTATGTGGAATATCATGCATTGTATTAAAGATAATATTTCAATAATCTTCTCATCGACGAAATACATCCAAATTAGCCTGAAGCGCAATATTGTATTCACGTGTAATTTATTATTGGGCATTTAATTAATATACACCAAAACCATGTCGGTTGTTCGCGACATAAACAGGTCTTTATCATTATGTAACTCTTATTTGAAGTAATCCAGTTTGATTATTCATTAAACAAAAGGAATGGTATCTATAAGTGTCAAAAATTTGTCAATGATTTTATTGATGTAATCAACAGCAAACATAAATGATTTTACTATTAAAATTAAAATAAAAATATAAATGCATTTTACTAAACCTTCTGCTTCTTATTTTCCTTTCTATTTTACGATTCGAAGATTATCACGAGAAACACGGATGCACAGAAAGTTAAGTAGATTTAAATATCAATATTTATAAATTAGCATTTATACAAAGCTAGACAACGTAACTCAGTTTAATGCACAGCTCCATATTAAATTTTAATAAGAAACCAATGCTTTAATACGAGAAAGTTTCAAAGCTATCTCTTTTTCTTGAAAATTTTAAATAATTTTAACGTTTAAAAAATAAAAAAAACAATAGACATTTTTATTCTAAAATAAAAAAATCAAATATGTCAAATGTATTAAAAAGTAAAATTTAGTAACAATTATAAGACAGTATATTTTCCGCGAACACATATAAAAATATACACGGTCTGTCTCGCGCTGCGCTTTCACTTGGCGCATTCACTACCGTGTCTCTTGATAATTTTTGGCTGAAAATATGTAATATATTTTTTATTATATAGCTATAGACTGTGAAAAGAGTGTGGCATAAAAGGCAGTGGCGTAAAAAAGCCATATATCTTTAAAAGCTTCAAAAGCAATCATATGTAAATTCCTGTATTTTTACATTGTATGGACTGAGTTATAGTAAGATGTACTGAATTAAATTCTCTCATCCACATCGTGAAATAATCGAAAAAGACTAGTCATCCCATTCCAGGCCATTTCATAATGCCACGCGGCTCTAGGTAGAATAGAGAAAACAACACATATTCTCATTTACGAAGCGGCAGCCGGCCTATAACTTGGCTTAAACAGCTAGCCAACCATAAACAATGCCATAGGCAGTAATGCGTTTTGTGCTTGTGACACGACACTCTTGCCCCGCGCTTCGCTTAGCATTTATTCCTACCTTCGTTCTCGTTATTTCCAATCAGGATCTCAGTGTCTTTAAAATCCGCCTCCCTGACCAAGTCCAACGGATCCTTAGGCAGGAAGACCCCGTCGATAGTAGGCGCCGACGGGAAGCCGAGGATACCCCAATAACTATTCCACTGCTGCACGGAGAGAATTTTCGCATCCACGGACCTCATGCAGGCCATAACTCGTGCCGGATTCTCTTGTAGCATCGTCGAATTGCATCCGCAATCATCCACTAGCACTTGAGCCACCTCGTTCGCTTTCTCGCCGGTCATATAACTCCACGGTGCATTGAGTGTGCCACTCTGAAGGATCCCTCGGCGCACTAGACCTTGCGTGACAGGCGAGATGAGATGCAGAGATACCGAGCTACCACCCGCGGACTCACCGAATATCGTGATCAAGTCGGGATCACCGCCGAAGACACGCGCGTTCTCGCGGAGCCACTTAAGAGCCAGGGCTTGGTCCCAGAGACCCATGTTGCCCGGCGCCTCCTCGCTATTGCTAAAGTGCTGATTGAGATACAGGAAACCGAAGGCGCCGACTCGGTACTGTATCGAAGCGATGATCGAGTTACTAGCCGCTGCCATAATGTCAGCGTCGTAGACGTCCAAGGTGGCAGTACCGCTCATGAACCCACCGCCGTAGACCCACACCAGTATCGCCATGCCGTTGTTACCGACATTGTCCGGCGACTCTTTATGACGTAGACGCAACTTCTGCGGCACCCAAATGTTGAGGTAGAGACAGTCCTCGGAGATGTTGGTGTTTGGATTCCACATCTCCTCACCCTCGAAGCCAGGAAAGTATTCGTAGCGTTCTTGATAGCAGCTATTGGGCAAGATGGTAGCGTTCAGAATCCCATGCCAGGGCTCGATCGGCAGCGGCTTGCGAAATCGCAAAGGCCCGACCGGAGGCTTCGCAAACGGCACTCCGTAGAACACGTGAACTTCACGATCAAGCACCGTCCGAGAGAAACCGCGCATCAACCCGCTAGTAGTCTCTACCACTAAGGAATCATGATTACCACCTTCCTGGCCACCGTGTTGACCATTTGCTCGCGTGATGCACGCGCTGTGCAGGCTCAAGCCTAGCAACAACAACAGCAACGAAGATGGACAGTTCATCCATGAACTCATGATCAGACCGGATATCCTAGCCGCGTAAGTTCGGAATAAGAAAATTTTGCTCCGAGTCAAAATTGACGTCTTCGTTTCTTTTTACCTTCAAAAACTCTCAGTTCTTTGTCTTCTGGATAATGGAAATAGAACTATTTGTCCATTGGTGAATTCGTACGCGATAGTCCCACGAGCGTCTTTACGCGGTAATTAACTTGTCGAGCTTTCACTCGACACACGTCAGTTCTGTCCGATTTCCGAGAAAGAGAGAGAGAAAGAGAGAGAAAAATACCTCTTTTTGTTATCGTTTTCGTTTTTGTCTTTGTTTTCGTCGTCACTGTCTAAGAAAGAATTTTCTCTTATGTATACGATACATCGGAACGATCGCGATATCGGACGGGAAATACTTCAGGAAAATGATTCTTTAATGAAGAGTAAAGCGATTTTGAAAGATAAAGTTTCCTTAGGAATCGTCCATCTTGTTCAAGCTGCACTCAATGCATTTTGCGTGTTGCTTTTTAGCGAAAGAAAATTTTGCCACTCCATAAAAAAGGCATTCATCATATTTTTATCGCTCTCTATATTTAAATCTAATATCGGATTTTTAAAAAACTTAATTATAACCTTCACAATCTGCTATCATGTACAAATAATTGCAATTTAATAAATTTGTACTTATTGGATGGCCAGAGACTGTCATTAATGCATTATGCATTGAACTAAAATAATAAAACAGTCTTGTAATTGCTATCAATTACGCATCCATCTAATGTTTAGTTTTTAATAATTTCAAACTCAGTAAAAATAAAAATATGATAAAAATATATTTGAATGATTCATTCTTTATATAACTGCTACATCATAATTTTTTGTAATACTTAACCCTTTGGCACACATTTTTCTATTAATCAAATTTTTATGAAAATTGGTATATAGAAGTTTTTTGGATTGCTGATCCGCCATGAGATTTTGATGATTCTTTTTCAAAATGGCGACTCACGATTTTGAGTACTTTTTATTGGTTTTTTATGAAAATTAGTATACAGAGGTTTTTCGGAACATTGATCACGAATTAAATTTCAAGGATTCTCTTTTAAAATTGCGGATTAAATATGGCGGCTCACGATTTTGAGCATTTTTTATCGATATTTCATGGAAATTGATTTACAGTATTGCTTGCTGACGTTTTTTTAGTAAAAAGTAATCAATCTTGCTATGTTAGATATTTATTTATTTTTTGTAAAAGTTAATGAAAATATATGCTTTCGAATAATAAACAACTGGAAATTGAATCTTACGAAATTTGAACACGTAGTGTTAGTTTAGTGCAGCACTCGAAATTAGTTGCTTTTTTCAGTCAAATTTTTAATGCGACTGTTGTCTCAGTATTACTCGAAATTTAAAAACCGATAAAAAATACTCAAAATCGTGAGCCGCCATATTGAAAATCCGCCGTTTTAAAAAAAATTTTTCGAAATCTAATGGTGGATTCGTAATCAGCTATTCGAAAAACCCCCGTATACTAATTTTTGCGACTTCATAATTTTTCCTTCACTCCGACATGAATTTTTTGTGAAAAAACACTTTTTTTACACTATTTATTTATATACCAAAATTAACTAATAATAAAGAAAAATTACACCCTACCAAATACTACTAAGACTCTTACATAAGTAAAATTACAAGAAAAAATAATAAAATACAGTATTTGATGTTCGAAAAATTAAAAAAATGACTTCAAGATAGGAGGTCGATATATCGATCACCATGCCACAAAGGATTAAAACAAATATATCTTATATATTTTAAATATTACGCCCATACCGACAATCTATTTTATTTTTGGATTACATTTCTTAAATTACAACTAAAAATAACTAAAAATAAAGTTTAAATACAATTATGGTTACACAACTACAAATTAATACATATGATTCTTAAAAACCTTTACTTTAATGTAAAACATTTTTTAATCGATTATATAAATATTTTATGTTTTTTTACAAAATGCAATATGTAAACGTAATGATATGTAACAATTAGACTAGGTTACTAACTTAATAGATAGATCTCATGCATGAGATATATGCCTTTTATTATATTCTACATGGAGAAAATTTTATATCAAAAATTTCTATGATAAACAGTAAACAGACCAATGAAGGAATTATAAACATTTTTGATATGCTTTTCATCAAACAACAATAACATTTATACTATTTTTGATATAATTCTTTTTTTTATAATTATAGAATATTTTTTGATATAATTCTTTTCTTTTCTCCGTGACTACTGTCATACATAGTAATTTTTAATTATAAAAGTTTCTCTGGGTATATAACTTTTATAATCTTCCCAGATAACAAACACAAGTCATTTTGACATCAAATTTTGGTCATATTGGTACAAATGACGTCTTATGATGCAAATGTGACCATAACATTTTCCAGATGGCAAAGACAAGTTATTTTGATGTCAAATTTTGGTCATATTGGTAAAAATGACGTCCTATGACCAAAATGTGACTATGACATTTAAATGACGGCATATTGACGTTATTTAATGACGTCTTTATAACGTAATATTTTGGTTCTATTTCTCGTCGTCATTCCGTGACGTTATTATGACGTATTAATTCGATCCTGCTTCTCGGTTCGCAAATATAATAAATTGAATTTTATGCGTTTATTTTTTATTAATTTGTGTAAACATAATCAAACATATAAACATATAAACAAACATAAAAAAACTATTAATTCCAAAGACTATATATATTAATCAATCTCTATAGAATTATCCCAGACAGCACACAATATTTATGATAAATATTTATAAATATTTATAAATATTTTTTATATTTATTTTTTAAAAATATATAAATATTTTATACATATTTTACATATAGTACATGAAGAAAAAAAATTTTATTCAACATATTATTAAAATATAGGCTAAATATTTTATACAATATTTGTGGTAAATAAAAAATAAATATTTGTACAAGTAATATTTTGTAAATATTTATAAATATTTCGTAAATAATTTTATAATATTTATAAATATTTTGTAAATAATTTTATAATATTTATGATAAATCTTTATGATCTGTCAAATCTAACAAGGTAACCTCGCAAACCCGTAAATTCTGATTTTAATGAAACTTGGCATAAATGTAGAGGGGGGTGAATACATGAATTTAGAAATTTTTAGTTGGTGCCCAAAAACGGTTTGAAGGGGTAAAACCACCTTTCAAAGTTGAGACATTTTTGCGATTTTTCGATATATCTCATAAACTAAACAAAATTAAAAAATGTTTTATACAAAAGTTTTACAGCATAAATACCTCCATTTAACTACGCTATTCATTTTTCAAAAAAAAAAAAAAAAAAAAAAAATTGTTTTATAAAAAAATTTTTTTTTAATAAATAGCATAGTTAAATAAAGATATTTATACTGTAAAACTTTTGTATGAAACATTTTTTTATATTTTGTTTAATTTACGAGATATATCGAAAAACCGCAAAAATCATCTCAACTTTGAAGGGTGGTTTCACCCCTTCAAACCGTTTTTGGGCACCAACTAAAAATTTCTAAATTCATGTATTCACCCCTTTTACATTTATGCCAAGTTGTCATTAAAATCTGAATTTTCGAGTTCGCGAGGTTCCCTTGTAAAACCACAAAAAATATTTATAAAATATTTGAATAAATATTTATAAAATATTCAAATAAATATTATAAATATTTTGTAAATATTCTATAAATATTGTGTGTTGTCTGGGATATAATTTAGCTTTATCAAAAGAACAGAACAAAAACATATTTTTATAAATTATTCCACATGTTATTTTATATATGTATAAAAATCAGTAAAAAAACTACATTTATATTTATTTATAAATATTATTTAATTATACGTTTCATGTTTGACATCTATTGAACTAATCTATAACAAATATGTATTCATGAGCATCAAGTGTTCATGGATCATCGCGAAGAGCTAGGTTGCGTACGATCTTCGAAGTCAAGCAATGTCGACGGCGGCTTAGAGTTGGATGAGTAACCGCAGAAGTTAGGCAATGCCAGATGTGACTATGGTGTGGTGGGGATAATGATGCTTGTTGAGAAACAACTCAAATTTATTTTTTTTTTACATTATAATTATGTTATTTTAATATTTTCACAATGCAAGTGCTGCATTTATAGGACATGTACCCGAAATAATTTGTAAAACGTCAAAGTAACGGCGATTTTTATTACCTGGGATAGTCATAAAATTGACGTTAAAATGTCGTCTTTATTGTGACGTCAACAGTCTGTGACATTAGGCCGTCATTTTAACGTCATGAAGACGTCAATTAGTGACGTCAATAATAGTCAGGGAATGATCAAAATTTGACGTCAAAATGACTTGTGTTCGCTACCTGGGTTAAATGATATGGCTGTATACTGATGTTCAATGATGTCTTTATGACGTGATATTTTGGTCCTGTTTCTCGCATTCTATGACATCATAATTTGATCCTGCTTCTTGGTTAACAAATATAATATTTTTTATTTTAAGTTTTTATGTTTTAATTTATATAAACGTAATTAAAACATAACATATATAAACTAAAACATTTAAAAATTGACTAGACAACACTATTGATAATAATTAATGTAATATTTTATACTATTACTTAATTATACAATTAAGTAATTTATACCATTAAGTTGATACTATTAATATTTTAGAATTACATAATTTATCTTTATCAGAAAGTCAGTGCAAAAACATATTTTTATAAGTTATCTCACATGTTATTTTGCATATGTAAAAATCAGTGAAAAAACTGTAATATTTATTTATAAAAATATTATTTAATTAACTAATATTATTTAATTAACATGTTTCATCTTTCTGATATCTAATGATTTATAACAAAGTTCACAGTTGGATGGGTGACCGTTTTTCTGATCGCATAAGATAAGCAGTGCGATAGAGTGTAATTATAGTTTACGTGATCGCGATATGTGTAGTGCACCATTATAGTGAAAGATTTTTGTAATATGGATGCAGCAAGTGCTGGATAAGACATGTACCCGAAATAATTTGTAAAACGTCAAAGTTACGGCGGCTTATTGCCTGGAATAGTCATAAAAATGACGTTAAAATGTCGTCTTTATTGTAACGTCAATAATCTGTGACATTACACCGTCATTTTAACGTTATTAAGTCGTCAATTAGTGACGTCAATAATAGTCAGGGAATAACCAAAATTTGACATCAAAATATAAATAATTATTTTAAAACACTACAAATATGTAAAATAATCTAATATTATTGATAATTATACTCACTGCTGTTTGTAGATACACAATTTGCAAAAAAATCGTAAAAATGTTACTTTCACATTTTTTTGAAAAACTTGTGTTTATCTCATACAGAAATAAATTGTGTTTGTCTTTATACAGAAATAAATCATAGGTATATGAATTATAGATTTTTACTTTCTTAATTATTTAAACAAATTATGTTTTTATAAATATTAATAAAGTGCAATGTTTAGTGTTTTTGAGAAATAAAAGAGTGTCACTTTAAAATGGTTTGATACTGACTCTCTAGTCAATAGCACAACCAACACAAAACTTTCTCAAATTCATAGAAATAATTTTTTTTATTTAATACTTTAAGTTTAATTTTCCCGATGTTTCAGTTGATTTTTATTATTTATTTTATAATAATTGGAAATTAATTTATCACTCAGTTGATGAGCAACGGCATCGGACGCCGAGCATTGTGCATGCGTTAGCGCCGTGCAGAAAGGCATGCATAACCTCAATATCTACATTTTTGCGACATCAATATCTTTGATGTTTGGTCGACAAAGTTATATCATTGTAAAGTTTGTGATTTCAAGTTTAAGTGGTTAACAATTAGTATATTATTTCGACCGTAATATATTAAACATATCAATGAATTTAAATCGGCTAACGGTCTACAACGGATCTTAGTGATGGATATAATTCTTTTTTTATTAAATTTAATTTTCTTAGCTTTATTTTTAGTGGTTATTTTATGTAGTTTATTTTAAGTGATTAATTTTTTAATTTGTACTGCAGTTTTTTCTAAAAGTTATTATATGACTTTCGATAAAATATTGAGACACTTCCATAAGAGCAATAAAGACAATGAGCTAAAAAGACAATTTTCAAACAGCCTGTTTTCCAAAATTTTGTCGGTAACATAAACTGAAATTTCGGCAGAAAATGTATTTTATATAAAATAATAACCTCTCCAAATCTTATTCCAAATTCTTGTGTTTGATTTTGGTATCGAATTACTTTAAAAGATCTATGTCGAATTGGCGACTTTTCTCTATTATTATAAAGAAATATACTAATTTTTTCAATCGCAATTTGCAGTACGCAACTTGCACAGAAAACTTTATTCCTTCAAAACACTTTATTCTTCTAAAAAAAAATTATTTTTGTACGATGACACTAATTATTTAAATTTGCATTAAAATATTAATTTAATCAAGAGTTAATTTGCTTATTTATATCTAACCTTTTTGAAAATTATCAAAGAATTACAGATTACTTTCGATTATTTGAAATATCAATGTTGAAATCGAAATACTTTGTAGAAACACAAGTCATACATAAAATTCTATACTGCAATGCCATTATATATATTTTACTAGATATTTTTTTTATTATAAAACTATTATAAGTTATTGAACAATAATATCCACATAAAAGATTAGAATTATCATAAAGTGTTTCCCATGAGCATGTCTAACAAGACAGAGACTCAACAAATCAGCGAGTGGAAAACTGGCATTTGTGCAATAATTTCTTTTTTCAATTCCCCAAACCTACTCTTAAAAAATTTATACACACACACATTGTCAAACACATCAATTCACTAATATAAGATTCAAAGTTTTTGATGAGAAATAGCTTGTAATGTAATGTAATGAATAATTTATAGTTGTAGTAGTCTTTTCACAAAAAGCCAGTTTTTAAAATAAAAATATGTATATCATAACTAAAAAAAAATTATTATCACGTATGATGTGAAATTATTCTGTATATTATTTAATGATAATTGTTTACATTATTTAATGTAATTTATGTTTTCATAGTAAAGAAAATAGTTATCGTTACATAGGAAAATATCAAAGTTAAATATCAAAGATTTTATGGAATCATTTTTTATATTGATTCAAGATTCAAACTTCATACAACCATATGTCTGAAACAGCCTAAAATTATATATATATATATATATATATATATATATATATATATATATGTATGTATATATAATAAAGATATAGAGTGTCAAAGTTAAAAGAAAAATTTTGTTCTTTCCAAAAGTTTCGAAAATCACTCGAATTATTTTCAAGTTCTTCAAACATAAGTTTCATCAACCTACCTAAATTTTTTAGAAAACGTATCTTTAAAATTAAGATGTTTTGAATATACCATTATGTGAAATTTCTGTCTTAAATTAAGATAAAGAATTACATAATCTTTTGAAATACTTAAGGGGATCCTGGAGCGACAGAGTTACCGACTTTTTTTGCGAATTGGGATTTTCAAATTGGAATAACAAAATGCAAAATTATTTTGCATGATTAAAGTACGCACAGAAATGAAAGGGGTAACGTACGATTTATTCTGATAAATTTAAAAAAGTTATTTATTAGTCACCTAGTGACAATAATTGCTTTATATGAAAAATCTACAGTTTATACGTATAAAATGGTTCCGTCGCACTATAAAAAAAAACTTTCAGGAACAACATCGTGTAATTAGAAATAAGATTAGAAGCCTAGAGAAAAAGATTCGTATTCCGCTAATTGAAAAATGAAGAAACGAAAATTTTAGTTATATACGCGTAAAAAGTCAATAAGTAGAGCAGTATAAAAAAAATTTTTTGTTCTCAATAAAATCCAATTCACAGATTGATATTAATATGTGTACTTTAATTCTGGAAAAGAATTTCTAAATCTGTAAAAGAAATACATATGAAATCTCAACACGAATGACTCTACATTATCGACCTCGATCAAATTTCAAAGGCACTCCCTAACGTAAACGCCATAATTTATATAATTATACACAAATGAATAATAATTGTTATTACATGCGATAATAAATTATGTTACTTTTTCTGATATAAAATAATAATTATTATTTATGTATATTCATATATAATTATATTATTATCACGACAAATAATTATTCGTTAAAATTTCTATAGTTTTATCAAAACAATTAATTTTTATTTTACTCTTTTCAATTTACAAAGATAAAACGAGGACTAAAACATTAAAATGAAACAAAAAGCTTAGATTATATCTACAAATAAACTAAAATTTCTAAAAATATGCATTTCAATCATTGTAGAAATTACACATTATTCTGCTTCACCCTACCAATTATTATATTACATGATCGTTTGCAACACGATAATAATTTCACAATTCATGAATCAGTTTCTACTTCCGACTTTATAGTATCCGCCGTAAACCGCAACACCGGAATACCACACAGTGTCGATTGCAATAATGCAGTCCACGAATTATCATTAAAGCATCATGAACTAAACATTGAATTCCGCGACGTCGTATGCATACTATTAAGCGGCTAAACATCCACTATGCGCGATAATATTATACTAAAAACACTAAATTAAGTATTCATAACTACGATCAAAAATTTCGAAAAGGGCTAGAATTTAAAGCACGAAAACGTCAAAAAAAAAACTTTCCCTTTCCGAAAGAATTACTTTATTATAGGCCCTGAAATCTGTCTCAATTTGCTGAATATAAATAATTTATAACTAGATTTCATTTTTAAGCATTTTAGCACATTAACATTAAATGACTTTAAAATTCGGTCACTGTTAGTATATATAAACATAAAATTTATATTAATTATGTCATAACTTAATCTTTTGTTATTTAATTAATTTTATTTCTCCAAAAATGTAAAATATGTAACTGTTGCTTTTATGAAAAAAAATTGAAAAAAAATTGAAATCTATTATTCAACTGTTGTTTTCTTCAAATAAAATTTACACATGTGTTATATTCTTCTTAAACAAAAAAAATTAATTATAAAAGAATAGGAAAGATTACGTGAGAGAAACATGAAGATACCGCGTTAATTTATACGTTATGTGAAAAAGAAAGGAAGAGAGAGAGAGAGAGAGAGAGAGAGAGAGAGAATCTTAAAATTAGAATTTGCTATTTTAAAATTAAGAACACATATTTTTCATATCACAAGGAACATTTTTCCAAATATAAAGACACGTTTTCCCTTCTGAATAATGGATCACCATTAATTTGTAAAACGCAAACTTTATAGCTTCTTTACATTGTGAGTGTAACGACGAACAATTCCTCTGCGCGAGATACATTCTCTAACCTGATCAGCTAAAATAATTCTAGAGCTACTTTAGAAAACGAAAGAACTACCATTGCTCTTTTTCACCATAAAGTCACGTCACTAGCGATAAGCTATTTCTCATCACACCACGAGCTCTCAAATGACCAATTTTCACTCTCTAATTCAATCATCCCCATCAAGATCCTTCGTCCCTTCTTTCTCCGTTTCCTTCTTCTTTCCCTCTTGTTACTTTCTAAACTCATCCTACTTTCCCTTCCATACACACTTTTATGCACAATTTACACGCACGCGCGCAGGATATAGAGCTTCACCTCTCAAAATCGCTTCCGCATTTATTCGCCTATCTTTTTACCTCCTCCCTTTAAAATATATTGTTTCCAGTAGTGACTTGGTGTCACTCCTTGCGGTGCACTCCTTTTTTCCTCTTTCTTCCCGATAATAATCGTTAAAAATTACGATTTTGACTCTAAGATTCCGGCGGGCTTTCACGACAAACGCACCACATATGTAGACACAATATCACGCGGCAACCGGCATGCCGCGTTGCACGGGGTCGACTGATCGAGGAGGCAGAAATGGAGGTGGTGCTGATGGTGGTGGCGGTGGTACTGGTAGTGGTGATGGTAGTGGTAGTGCTGGTGTTGGAGGTGGTGGTGGTAGTGGTGATGGTGGGTGCACTCCTCGCACATAAGCTGCGCGCTCAAACCTACAAGCGACCCAATCTTCAAACTTTGTCCTCGCACCCTTCCACCTCTTTCTCTCCCTCCCTCCCCCCTCCCTCCCTTTCTCACTTCACTCACTCACTCTGCCCTCTTCTCTTCTCATCCTCTCGATCTTTCTCTCTTCAATTCTCTCTCGCGGTTTCGTTCATCCGCACGCCCACGTCGTTTCACATATAACGGCAGTATCTCCCAGTATTATCCCTTGATCCTTAATCACCCGAGCGTGCACAAAGAAGCGTTGAATACCCCAAAGAAATCGTCATTTCTTCCTGTTTTGATAAGGAACATGAACGTGGTCCTCAATCTATCTAGATCAATGACGGAGCTCCTAAAGAGAGTTAACTGTTACCGAGAAAATGTTTGCGCGAAAGTGTGTTTCGTACACCACCAGCTCTGTGACACGTGATACGCCATTAAAGGTGTCTCATCACTGTAATCTGATTCTAGAGACAGAAGTCTCAAACGTTAACGATGTGATGTGTGACATTTCTTCGCGAATTGATTTATTTCCTTTTGCTAAGGTAATTGTTTGCTATTCCACAGCGGAATGACTGAAACTATCTACATCACATACATAAAATCGTGTAATAATGCTTCACATTAACATTGATGCTTCAATTGATCTGTATCACGAATCAGACCATGATATCTTTATTATATGTCTTTTGAGCCGTTGAACACAAATCCAGTGTCAGAATTGCTTCATCACTCACTATTTTTCGAGTACAGAGCAATTATTGCAATTTTTAAGGTTTTTAGGCTACCTTTTTGATTAAAAAAAAAAGGTAGGTGATGGAGCAATTCTGACACCAGATTTGTGTTCAGCACGTCAAAATACATAAAGACAGCCTAGTGGAGCATTCTATTCAGACTTTTTATTTTTTGTGTGCCTGTGTTATTAAATAAATACTTATAATGTACTTTTTCATATTACGTCATAAGTTTGTTTTCTTATTCCAGAAAATAAAATTATCAAAAAATATCTATAGTCCAAATTATCTAACAAAGAAACATAATTACATTTTATTGTTTTGTACAAATATAAATATATGTTCATTAATCATAAATATTTCAAATTAATTTGCTAAATATAATTTAATGCACTACAACGCTATATTATCCAATTTTCATATTTGAATATAATTTTTTAAATAAAAATTATATATAATGTGTATATAATCTTTATTTTGCATAAAAAATAAAATAAAATAACCTAATTTTATAATTGTTAATCTAAATTTAACTCCAAGTCTACTAAAAATGCCTCAATCATGTGTGGGATTAGTTTTCTGTGTAAAAATAACTCACTACACAGCATAAAAAGACGATTTCATATATTTAAACGTATTGTTTAATACGTTTTGCTGTTATTATTACATGGAAAACTAACAAGAGAACACAAGCATCTCCCTCCAATTTTAATAAGTTTTGAATATGTTAAAATATAGACAGCAATGAAAGACATGTATTTCTTTATGAGTGTATTTTCGCACATCAAGGAAGTGACACTCCGCCTCTTTTTTTTCAAAATAAATATTGTCGAAGCTAAAAAAAATTAAAAAATTTTTTAAAAAGAAAATAATAAAAGTTGAATGATTTCAAGAGTACTTTTTAATAGTATAATAGTCAAAATTTTTTTAATTGTTTTATTCTGTGTATCTCCATCATTTAAAATTTTTTTAAATTACTATTAAAAAGTGCTCTTGAAACCATTCAACTCTTCTTTAAAATTTTTTTTTGTTTTTTACAATTTTGACGATACTCGTTTTAAAAAAATAAGTGACTTCTTCAGAGAAGTGTTTTATTTTTTTAACAAAACGTACTTATAAATAAATATGTGTCTTTTATTTTTATCCATATCACATATCCAAAGCTTACTAAAATTAAAAGCAAACGTTTGGTTATATTTCCTTTTAAGACACACACTTGAATAAGGTATTTTTTACACTTGCATTTGCACTGTGTGATTTATTATCATCGTTATGTTTATCACGTCTGTCATATATATATATATATATATATATATATATATATATATTATGGGCATTCCATACTAAATCAACGACTTTTTTCGGATTATTTTTGATTTAGCTTTGATTTGATTTAAAATTTTTTTGTGTTTTTATACTAAATAATAGTAGCTTCCATGATTTTTTAAAATTTTTATCTGTACCCTTACTTAAGTTATGGATTTTTAAATAAAAATACAGTTTAAAATTTTAAATGCCTGTAACTTTAAAACGAAAAAAGATATTGTAAAAAACGAGATAACCATTTTTGTTCGTTTTTCAATGTACTTTTCAAAGAAAATATCGAAAAAATGAAAAAAAAAGACGGTCGCGTACGGTCGATCTTTTCATATGCAAGACGATTATAGTTGCCATTTTATATTTCAACTGTAAATGTTTCGTGTAATGGAATAAAAATTCTGAGGTATGGCATGAAAAAACTTTAGTTTTATTGCGCATCAATTTCCGCTGATTCACGTTACTCTTTATATTTTACCAATTTTAGATGTACTTCCGAAAGCAACAATCCTTCGATTTTGCTGAAATTTTGTATATAGCTTCTTTTTATCTAGTAAATAAGATTCCCAAATGGATTTTGGGCGACGCGGCCCCCTCGCTCCGCCAGCCCCCTTCAAAGGTAAAACTGTTTTTGTTAATTATTTCAGAAAAGGTAAATATTGACAAAAGGAGACTCAACTTCAATCATCTTAACCTTGACATATTGTCAAAGTCACTGTCTTGAGTAATTCACAACAAATTTTAGCCGTCGCTCGTTGTTTATTAAAACGTTATTGACAAAAGAAATTTGTAAGAATTAAAATTTGTACGTAGTGTAACAGTGCAAAAACTTGATAATAAAACTTTTACAAATCAAAAAAAACTCAAAATAAAAATTCACAAATACAGAACATAAGAAATAAACACGAGAAAAATTGTAAACATTGCAGAAAGGCAAATATAAATACACACACACACACACCTATGGGGGGGTGCAAGGGGGACCTTTGGCCTCCCTCCCGCACCCACCCCGTCCAAGTCGCTAACCCATATACATTGTATTGGAAATCAGCAAACACATGTGAACTTTACTTTGCTTGCAATGTGTACATGGGTTAGCGACTTGGACGGGGTGGGTGTGGGAGGGGGGCCGAAGGCCCCCCTTGCACCCCCTGTGTGTGTGTGTGTGCGTGTGCGTGTGCGTGTGCAAAGCATTCTCTGCATCACATGGGGACTTTATAAATGGAAAAAACTATGGTTTTTTCATGGTTTCTGCCATTTTCATGATTTATGCATATATAGATATGTGTATGGTAACGGTGTTAACACTTAGCAACTCATTTGACAACAGCTTTATGATAATAACAACTAAACTGTTGTAATTACGTAAAATACGACCTTATTTGTAGAACTTTTTACGAGCTTTATTTTTTGTTCCGTACAATTAATATTTTATGAAATAATTAACAAAAACAGTTTTACCTTTAAAAGAACCTGGGGGGGGCGAGGGGGCCGCGTCGCCCAAAAACATTTAGGAATCTTATTTACTAAATAAAAAGAAGCTATATACAAAATTTCAGCAAAATCGGAGGGTTGTCGTTTTTGGAAGCTTATCCATTTTTTTATTATAATTTTAGTGACTCCTAAATAGTTATGTGTTATTCTACATTGAGAATTTGTTATTGCGCAGGTTGAAAGTAATGCGTTCCAAGCTATATTCTTCCTTTTTTAATTTTATTTATAACATTTTTGGATCATATTCTCTGACACTGTTGAAGGAATTAAAATTCGTAAAGTCATTATTCGTACCCGACTTCGTACCACGTTTCTTAAATTCATCCGCCGCATTTGTACAGGATTTCTAAGTTTGAGATAAAATTACATCATCACTAATCTAAGTTTAAACTAAACAAAATCAAATCAACATTAATTCATAAGTTATTGAATAGAGCTTAATGATGCTTATAGAAAATTGCAATATTCTCGTAATGGTGTTTCTCGTAATTCATCTTGGGAAACATATTTCAAGATTTCTACCGGTAGGGATTTGTGATTCTCTTTATAATAATCAAGAGAGGAGTTTTTGGTTCCTTTTTAATAAGGAAAAAAAAAGAATTGAAAGAAAAATGAATTAGTTATTGTCCAAACAGAAAGAAAAAAACAACCAGGATATCGTTCCGATATCCAATATTGGATTGAGACCATTCCTCTTCCCCCAAGACAAAATATGGAGTTGGGCCCTAATTCCAAAGAATTGCAATTTTCCTTTTCCCTTTCCCCGTCACAGTCCAACATGAAATCAGTTAATATCAATCCTATTTCCTTTATAGATAACTTACCTGTCCCTTCTTTTTGCTCGATAAGAAGCAAATGGTTTTTAAATTTGACATCGATCTCCATCCTTATAATGTATAATGTTTAATACAACACGGTGAAAACTTTGCACTTCCGGAATTAAACAAAAGAAAGATCGTTTTTGAATTTATTAAGAACAGTGGACGTAACATAAAAATGTTTTCTGTTATAGTACAAGATTCAATTAGAAATCACTCAATTCCGGTTATAAACAACCTGTTTTCACATTCTCCATAGGTTTTGTACTACCAAAAAAAATTATATAATATGATCAGTGATACAAAACAGTTTTTGAAAGAGAAGCCTAATTTGTTATTGACTAAAGCCGACAAAGGCAATATCACCGTAACTCTTAATAGGGATATGTACATTGATAGTGTGGAGAAGTTACTTAAAGAAAGTAAGACTTACTCTTGTATTAGGAAGAATTCTACTCGAAACGTAACAAGTAAACTGAAAGAAATGTTGACAAGATGGAAGACTATAGAATATATTTCGGAAACCTTATATAGAAGATTATATTGTGATGGTATAATTCCTAGAGCATATGTATTTTCGGTCTCTCGAAAATACACAAGCCGGATTGCCCATTTAGAATCATAGTTTCATCAATTGACAGCCCTTTATATTCACTTGCATTATTTTTGCATGAGACGTTTGTGGCTAGTATTTCGAAAGCCAGTAGTCATGTCGACAATTCATTCGAATTAATTAAGAAATTGAATAACACATCGATTGAGGACAATTATTGTTTAATTTCTTTAGATATAATTTCGCTTTTTACAAACATTCCCATTGATATAACAATCGCAAGTGTTGTTAAGAGATGAAACTTTATTTCTAATCATTGTCAGATCCCACAACAAGAGTTTTTGAGCGGTTAGGTTCGTCTTGAATTTAACGGTTTTTTAATTTAATAATAGATTCTATAAGCAAAATTTTGGAACCTTAATGGGTTTCCTCCTCTCTCCTATCATTGCGGATATTGTAATGCAGAAACTGGTGGTGGTGCTTCAGACAATTAATTTCCCGGTTACTTTATATTTCCGTAGACGATATTTTAACAGCAGTTTCTAATTCATCTACATCAGTGATTCTGGATATTTTTAATTCCTTTCACCCGAGATTGAAATTTACAATGGAAATTGGAGGAAATAAGATTAATTTTTTAGCTTCCGCTTCTGACTACCGAACGTTACACTTGTCTCTAGCGCTTTGTCAAATACTCCGTGTGTTGTTGCTCTTTTTAATATTGTGTTTTTAGATCTGCGATTAACATATATAAGTTTACAATTTTCTGCAATACGCATACCAGTTTATATTATTCATAACACGGTTTTCATTGTTTTTAATCTTATAAATTTATTTTAATATGAAAACCGACTTACGAAAAAATTTCATTATTTTTCATTTTATTATTCATTTAATTATATTATTGATTGGTTTACGTTTTTATTTATTATGACATAATTTGATACGCAATGAGCTGTTTTATGGTTGTTCAATGGTCATCTTGTTAATTGTTTAATTATATTTTCGTGTCCATCATTTCAATTCATGTTTTAAGTTCATACATATTGTATTATGACTGTAGAGGACTAACAAGAGAACCTCACGAACCCGAAAATTCTGATTTTAATGAAACTTGGCATAAATGTAGAGGGGGTAAATACATAAATTTAGAAATTTTTAGTTGGTGCTTATAAACGATTTAAAGGATTGAAACCACCCTTCAAAGAGTGAGGATTTTTATCTTTTCTCGCGATATATCTCGTAAACTAAACAAAATATCAAAAAATATTTTGTACAAAAGTTTTGTAACATAAATATTTCTGTTTAACTATTCTGTTTATTTAAAAAAAAAAAAAATTTTTTTTTAACAATTTACTCTTTATACCTTTCTTATGTTGAATATTTACTGCATCAAAATTTTAATTACAGTGAAATTCCGCACAAATGTAGAGGAGAGCAATACACGAATTTAGAAAATTCTAATTTGTGCTCAAAAACGGTTTAAAGGGTTAAAACTACCCTTCAAAGGTTAAGAGATTTTTGTCTTTTTTGATATATTTCGTAAACTTAACAAAACATCAAAAAATGTTTTATACAAAAGTATTTCAGTATAAATATCTTCGTTTAACTACGCTGTTCATTTCTTGAAAAAAAAAAAAAAAATTTATTATTAAAAAAAATTGAATAAAATTGACTCTTATGTATCTAGCATTTATAAAGTAATTATATTATCGTATACTCCGTATTATTTATATCATCTATGTGTATATTATCTATGTTGTAATACTATATGTATATTTATATTAACTGCATTCCTGTATGCATTATTTTTTATGTGACTGTTGCGCAATATTAGAGTAGTCATGTTGTTTTCACACAGTGTTCATTCTGTTTATGGCACATATTTCACATTCATGTTTTACATTCGTCATGTGACGGCATCATATACGAAATAGAAATCACCTATTAATAATAGTTTTGTATTCTTATTAATGACGTTACGCGTCATTTTCACATTAGTATCAAGTGACGTCTAACGTGTACTTGATTATTCTGTTAAATTGTTTAAATTTTTAATCAGACAAAACATAATGTTACACATAAATGTTGCAAATGTTCTTAATATGTTAATTGTTTTATTTCAAATTACACATATTTCCCCAACGCCTATAAATAGAAAAGAAATACAATTATGTGAAATGATACAGGATATTATTACAAATAATGTAGGGGGGGATTTGTTATACAAACCGATACTGCTTTGGAATTTCAAAATTATTGAGAAGTGGATTTAAGTGACATAGAATTTGTAACAAATAAAGAAGAAGAATTTCTAGAAAATGATAATGATAATTATAAACCTGACAATGAAAATAATTTGGACAATGAGATAAATGAACCAGAAAACGAAATTTTAAATAGTAACTATAAGAAAAGAAAAACCGGAATATTGGAGAAGTGAGAAAAAAGGCCGATACGTAGTATAAGATATTATAATTACTTTATAAATGCTAGATACATAAAAGTCAATTTTATTAAAAATTTTTTTTAATTAGAAAAATTGTTTTTATTAAAACAGCGTAATTAAATGAAGGTATTTATACTGTACAACTTTTATATAAAACATTTTTTGATGTTTCGTTAAGTTTACGATATAGTTCGTAAATTATATAATTTCTTCCCTCTACATTTGTACCAAATTTTATTGAAATTGAAATTTTAATGCAATAAATATTCAACATAGGGAAGATATAAAGGGTAAATTAAAAAAAAAATTTTTTTCATAAAATAAACAGCATAGTTAAATAGAAGTATTTATACTCTAAAACTTTTGTATAAAACATTTTTTAATATTTTGTTTAGTTTACGAGCTATATCGAGAAAAGGCAAAAACTCTCAATTTTTGAATGGTGGTTTCAACCCTTTAAACCGTTTATAAGCATCAACTAAAAATTTCTAAATTCATATATTTACCCCCTCTACATTTATGCCAAGTTTCGTTAAAATCAGAATTTTCGGGTTCGCGAGGTTTCCTTGTAAGTATAGTCGAAACGTTTCTTTAACACAGTGTTATTAGTCGCGTTTATAATTATATAATGTTTATCTAATTAATTATAATATATTAAGAAAATTTGTCTTGGCTCGATACATTCACCTGTTTAGCATATTATTTTTAATTTTTTAGAAACTACTATTTTAATTAAAAACAGAATGTTGATATTTGATTGTTATCAAAAACCAATCTTTTTAGATAGATATTTAAATTTTTTGTCTCAACACTCTCTCTCTCAAAAGAAGGAAGTAGTCATGGGTTTAGTAGATAGAGTCTTCTTTCGTCTCTCGCATCCGGAATTCCACGAAAAGAATTTCATTTCGGTGGTGGAAATACTACTAACGAATAATTACCCAATTGATTTTATTTTTAAAACAATAAATGAAAAAAATAAAAAAAAGGCTAATAATTATGTTTTAAATAATAATAATACCAGGTTAGTTCTGGGAGAGGAAAAAACAAATTAGTTTCACAATCCCGTATGTTAGTAATGTTTCTAATAAATTTATGAGTATTGTAAAAAATTATAATTCTAAATTAGCATCATATAGTATGAATAAATTGCGGAGATTTATCAAAGTACATAAAGATTCTCTTGAAATCATGTCCAGGAGAAACGTGATATGTATGATTTCTTATAAGGAATGTGAGGCTTCGTATATGGCTAAACAGTACGTCAATTAAAAACGCGTTTCAGAACATCGTAATCATATAAATAGAAATTCCGCCACAAGTTCAGTAATTACGAATCATAGGATTCAGCATGGACATGATTTCAATTGGGACAATGTAATAGTTCTTGATGCTGAGACAAATATTTATAAAAGATTGACTTCTGAGATGTTGTTTATTAATTTATAAAAACAAGGTTTGAATTTGCCGACGGATTTCTTATGGCGAATTTGATTGGATTGCACCAGTGCGCACTAGTGCGCACTGAGTGAGCCCTCGTTTAGTGCAGTTTAGTTTTTTCCATTCTAAATACAAGGCAATCGAATACGAAACACTGAACGAGGGCGCACTAGTGCGCACTGGTGCACCCAACCGAATTCGCCATTAGATCATGCATATACCTCAAGCATAGGAAAGTTATAATATTTATTGTTATTCGTCGATCTCAAAACAATTGTAACGGTTTATCGCACTTATTATCTGACTTTCGCCCTGTTAACATCGTACTTTTTACTTTGACTACGTACATTTGACTCTTTTAATTTTTTAATCTACGAATTTTACAATTGTTATTTGTCGAATAATTTTAGGATTACGTTTGTGACTTTGATCATTGTTTTGTGAAAGTGTGAGATGGGACGCAACTATGGGTAAGTCAAACATTTAGAAAAAAGTTTTGTAGGAAAAAAAGGAAAGCAAAAAATCTTTTAAAATCCTTTCAATGGCTTTAAATTTATATTTAAATAAAAAAAAAACTGTGGTTACAGCATCAATTGCAACCCCATTCAATATGCGAACTTTAATGGACGATTTGGAATTGACGCTTTTATACATTGTGAATTGCATTCATGGAACACTGTTTAGTATCTCACTCTTTGTTCCTGTCTGCACATCTAAGATTTCAAATTAATTTAAGTTAAAATTGTTTCTGTTTAATTAATCCTATTCTACCCGTTAATAATGACTTCATATTAAGTCGAAACGCGTACGGTCGATCTTTTCATATGCAAGACAATTATAGTCACTTTATATTTCAACTGTAAATGTTTCGTGTAATGGAATTAAAATTCTGACATATGGCCCAAAATTTTAGTTTTATTGCGCATCAATTTCCGCATTGACTCACATCACCCTTTATATTTTACCATTTTTTTATTATAAGAAAAAAGAATTAATAGTGTTTTAGTCAATTTTAACTAAAATTATTGTTTTCCTCTTAATGAAACACCTTTGATTTAAAAAAATTTATAATATTTTAGACTTGAAAACAAAATTTTTAAGACTTAAGAGAAGAGGGGATTCAAAAATTTCGATTTTTAAGATCACTTTTTGCATTTTTTTTAAATCGCACTTTTTGGTATTTTACACTATTCCAATTAAAAAAATAAGTATACACAAAATTAATAGGCATTTACTTCGAATGTTTAAAGATCAGGAAAAAAAGCGAATATTTTATTTTTTTAAAGACTTTTTTGCTTTTTTTCGAAAATAATGTTTGTTAGTTGTTTAGACAATTCCAATTAAGAAAAAAATAACTTTTTAAATAAAAAATGTTAGTGCAATCAAACGTATTTTATTCGAAATTATTACATGAAAATACTTTTTGTTGTTATTTTACATAGTTCACCTAAATAAATACTTAATCATTTATTAACTAATTATTTTAGTTTCCTATTTCTTTGTGTTCTTCTATTTTTTATACTTTATGAGTCTTTATATTAGTTGACTGTAAAAATCTTTTAACGTTAATAGTTCCATTCGTACTATAACGCAATGAATTTTGTGTTTCTGGTATCGGTTTAGCACTGTCAAACAATTAAGTAACTCGGTTGTCATCGAATCGTAATTTTCTTTTAAAGAAAATCTAACTTCTATTTTGGGCAAGTAATTGACCAAGAAGCCCACTGGTAGAATTCTTGTGGTGTTGTTATTTGCCAATCATGAGAAAGTTGGAGTGCATGATATAAGTGGTACTATCAAAAGAATGGCGGATTTAGTGAATCCTTAACTCGTTTTGTAGAATATTTTTTTCGTTTTAAAGTTACAGGCATTTTAATTTTAAATTGTATTTTTATGAAAAATCTTCGGAGGGAATCTATTCAATCGTATTGTGTGACAATTACTTGGAAAATAAAATGAGTTATAAATACATGAATAAATGAATAAATCAGTTTAAATATAAGTTGATAGTTCCATATATTGCATGTTATTTTGAAATAGATTAAAAATATCTTATTATTATAAATAAATTTAAGATTTAAAAGAAAATTTAGAGGATTTAATTAGAGTGGTAGAGAGTGATTGATGTTCAAGAAGAAAAGAAAAACGACGATGTATAAAGCGGCATTTCGAAATACAGGTTGTTTAAAAAAAAAATTTTTTTACAAAGTTACTGCCATCATTTCAGAAACACCCTGTATTTTTGTGCGAATTTTGGGTCCGCGGACATACAGACACGGTACTTATACATATATGTGTGTGTGCGTGAAGTAAGAGATTTTGCGCGAAGCGGGCTCTTGTAACTGGTCTCAAAATTTAGCATTTTTTCCGGGGATGGCTACTATGGACTCGGATTTTTCAAAAACAGAATGTTTCAAAAATAATGGGCAAAAATATACGTTTTAATGACTGAAGTCTGTATTCCCGCGAATTACTCTGTCATTTGTGGTCCAATCCTTTTGCAACTGGTGTCAAAATTTAACATTTTTTCCGGGAATGGCTACTATGGACTCGAATTTTTCAAAAACAGGGTGTTTCAAAAATAAACGGCCAAGATATACGCATGAATAATTGAAGTCTGTATGCCCACAAACTACTCCGTCATTTTTTCGGGGAAGGCCACTATGGGCTCGATTTTTTCTAAAATAGAGTGTTTCTAAAATGATAGGCCTAAATAAACGTTTAAATGATTGAAGTCTATATGGCTGCGAATAATTACGTTATTTGTGGTCCGATGTGGTCCATTTTGCAAATGAAGACAAAATTTAGCAATTTATCTGGGGATAGCTACTATGGGCTATAAATTTCCCTAAAAATACGTATGAATGACTCAAGTCTGTTTGCTCGCGAACCACTCCGTCATTTTTCAAGCTTCTATGGGCCCGAATTTTTCAAAAACAGGGTGTTTCAAAAATGATAGGCCAAAATATACGTATGAATGATTAATGACTGTATGCCGGCGAACTACTCCGTCATTTGTAGTCCGATTCTAATGAAAAAGATCTTATTTCAATCCAAATTTTACAAGGATTGCTGCTATGGGTTTGGTTTTTCAAAATACAGGGTATTTCAAAAATTATCTATATGTTGATTAGTAACGGATAAGCGTTTGTCTGTATAACCGCAAACAACATCGTCATTTGTAGTCCAAATCTCTTGCAAATGGTCTCATTCCAAATTTAACGAGTAAGGCTGCCATGGGTTTGGATTTTTCCATATACAGAAAGGTGTTTCATAAAAGAATGGCGTAACTTTAAGAAATGTAGGTCCTTAAATGAAATAACCTGTATATGGATACATTAAGTCGAATTTATATTATAGAGGAAGTTGGTAATTATTTAGATTAAGGGACACTGCGCCGATGACCTTGATCTTGACATATGTTGTCAAAGACATGACCCTGATTAACTTTTCCTTATAACTTATCGGCGGTCATTGTTCGTTAAAGAATTATTAACAAAAGAAGTTTAAAAAATATTCATGTAAAA